>NW_004797447.1:940051-941884 GCF_000002075.1 Aplysia californica
TCTCTCTCTCTCTCTCTCTCTCTCTCTCTCTCTCCCTCTCTCTCTCTCTCTTTTATTAAGAAAATCTTTCCTACAGATTTATTGAAACTGTATGCCATTAAAAATGCAACACTTCGTTCGCAGAGTCAGTACATGCTTCTATCAAATGAAGATAGATTAAAAGGGGTGTTTATTGATGGTTATTCATTTCCCAACCCATGTGGACAATTTTTTAATCACATAGTTCAACTGATTTCACAAGAATTTTATAAAATGTCCAATGCTTTGCGAAATACTGTCCCACTTTCGCATCAGGGTGACTTCCAATTGCTGCAGATTGGCAAAACGGCCTTTTGCACGCACTTTGCAGTTCAAGTCAACCTAGATGTGAGCCGTTGGAGTCTTGTCGGGTACGAACACTGGACAGTCCATGACGTTCTTGTTGTGACCTTCAGGAAACTGCTTTGTTTGCGACATGGGCAGCGTGCAGAAAGTTGTCCAGTTGGAATACAGAGAGGGTTTGACTTTTTGTCCATGCTGTATTGCCCAGTAAAGACGACGCTGTTGTTGCGGATTCACCTAAATGAGGCGTTCTTGATCAAACTCCGGAACGTACAAGACTGGGCCTCTCACTGATGAAAGTTGAAAGAAACATTTTTGCACACTTCTTGCTTGCCTTGATCTGTTACGTGTGAAAGTAGGAAACAAATCAAAAGACGCAACAGCAAAATCTGTCTGTTTTGGGCAGGGCTGGTCACTCGATGTTGTCCTATTAATTTTTTTGGTTTATATCCCAGACATTCCAAGTGTGCTAAAATATTCGGATAAGTCGAGAAACAATACATTGCAGTCTAGCCGTCTTGCTGCTTTACGGGAAGATTTCCCACCTTCAACTTGAATGTAGAACTGGGGTCTTAGGAAGACGGGGTGCTCCATGCTTCCTCGCCCCTCTTCATGAGGGTCCATTTCAGTGTGGGCAGACTGATTGCCTCCATCATCAGCTGGTTGTTGTAACGTCTGATGGGGTAACGCAGCCTGCTCCTACACCTTGAACTAAGCGGCGGCAAAACTTGTAGTCAGATTCGCTAAGTTGAGGGGTTTTGTAATGAAATAAAAATCAAATCTGATCGCAAAAATGTCGGGGGTTTAGTTTGAAAAGAGCTACTTATAATCTTCTAAACGAATTAGATTCTTCCCATAAGTAATATTGCGTCTCATTAATGCATTTTATCAAAGCATAGGTTATTGTGTTGTTTTGAAAAGTACTTGTGTTTTATGATCTTTTTATTCTTCTCTCTGTTTTCTTTGTCTCTCTGTCTGCCTCTTTCTGTTTCTCTGTCTGCCTCTTGTTTCTTTCTTTCTGTCTGTTCTCTGCCTGTCTTTCTTTTTGTCTGTTTGCACATCGCCTCTCTCTCTCTCTCTCTCTCTCTCTCTCTCTCTCTCTCTCTCTCTCTCTCTCTCTCTCTCTTCATTTAGATCTATTAAAAGCTCCGTTTTTCGTATTACTCAAAATATTTTGCTCTATTTCCAACTCACAACAATCCTCAACCCCACTTATCCACTCTCTAATTTAAAAAACAACAAACCAATATCAGCCATCATGTTCCAAAAATGAATCCATTTCATTCTTACCACATATTTACTCGACATCACATAATAATGTAATGACCAATTATTCAAAATCAAAATAGTTCCAATACCCAGACTTTATTTTTGGCCTAGCAACTTTTCAACGAAAAATCCCTACCAAGAGAAACACTTCTGTGAACATAATAAGACTAGTAGATGTATTTGATTTCAGATTTTTACAGGAAAATGTTATTTCTCCATCTCTCTCTCTCTCTCTCTCTCTCT
>NW_004797447.1:942305-943825 GCF_000002075.1 Aplysia californica
ACACACACACACACACACACACACACACACACACTCACTCTCTTTCTACATATTTGTTGGTGACGCAATAATTATTAAGCTCTTTGCAGTTGCACACAGACCACAAGAGTTCGTTTCCCGTGTGGGGGGAGTTATTATTTCCAGTATTTCCCCCTATTCACTGATACGTGGGATCCCACACGACGCAGGTTGGCCCTGACACAAATTGTGTCGAAGGTGGTGTAAATTTTTACAGAGCAGCTAATCAATAACCTTACACTCAGGCAGACAAGCTCTTAGACCCCCTCCCCCCTTGCTCACATACAAACCCCTATAATGTGGTGTTTTCCTATTTATTTTCCCCTAACTCCAGTCCATCCCCACTTGTCGTCTACATATTATAAGGAGCGTGAGTAGCATTCTCGATTTATCTTTACTCCCGGTCTGTCTGTCAAAAGCAGCAATTGGTGACCACGTCCTGACGCTCAATCAGGATGACGCAATACGTGTGGGCGCACCACAGAGACAATAATACTCCCCCCTTGGTCACGTATAGAACGTAAAAATCCCCCTCCCACCTCCCCAACCTCATCATCTCCCAAAGCCCATCTTCTCCAATCTTTCCACCTTTCCCGCAACCTCATGCCTTGTTTTTTTTTTTTTTAAGAACCGTTAAAACTCCATAGCTACGTCAACAGAATCCGGGTGGGAGAGGTTCTGTACACAACAGAGGTGGGACCGGGAGCTGCCCACTCCTCCTTATTATCCTTCCTCCCCTTTCCTCCCCTCTTTTTCCCTCCCCATATCTCGTCCCCGTTCCACCCCCTTATCGCCTCTCCCCTCCCTCGTTCCCTGTCCCTCTCCTTCCTCGTCCTCTTTCGACTTTCTTCCCTCTCCTTCTTCGCCCCCCCCCCTCTCTCATTTTCCTCCTACCCTTCTCTTAATTGTCCGACTGCCCCCTCCCCCCCCCTCCATCCCACCCATCCTCTTTTTCCCACTTCTCCTCTCAACTTTACCCCCCCCCCAACTCCTTCGTCTCCTTTCCTCCCACTCCCTACGCCTCCTTTCCATCTCTCCCGCCCCCTCCCCACCTTCCTCTTTCCTTCTCCGCCCCCACAACTCCCTTCCTCTCCTACGTTCCCTACCCGCCCCCTTTCAACTCTTCCCACTTTCGCCTCCTCACCTCCTCTACCCCTCATGCCCTCTCACCCCAACATCCTCCCTTTCCCCGACCCGCTGTGGACTCGAGACTCCACAGGGCGTGATCATGCTGGGCAATCACAACAATTTCGCGATGCTCTCATCGCATTTGCCTGAGCTTCTTCCGACTTATCCCAGCGCCCTTCCCCGAGTCTCTGTCCCCGCGGACCTTAGGCTACCATCCCCTTTCCACCTCCCCCCCCTCCCAACTCATCAAGTTTCCCCTGGCCATTAATTACGCCCCACCCCCGATCCCTCACAAAACCCCCTTACCTTCCCTCTTCTTCTAATTCATTACTCCCGACCTCCATCCCCAAAACAACCACTCACGTCGGACCGTC
>NW_004797447.1:943988-957625 GCF_000002075.1 Aplysia californica
CACACACACACACACTCACACACACACTCACTTTTCCAGCCTCCCACGCCCCCAAAGAAATCCTACCAAAAAAAAAACAATAACAAAAACAAAAACCACGCCCTAAATAACAGAAACCTTTTGTTTTGACATACACAAATGATAACAGGTTCTTTCGTTCGCGTGCCAGAGGCGGTATAATTCTGCCGGTTCCCTCCCGGGTTCAAAGAGAAACGTGTCATGTCTTATGTATGTGAATCAGGGGCGAAGGCTGACCTGTTGGAAAGGGCAATCAATGGGAGACAAAGAACCAGGTAGACATGAGGCCACACACTCAAAAAAACTTCCCCCAAAAGGAACATAAATAACAAAACTTCTTATTAGAGGCTTCAGCACTGAGTTTTGAATAAAGACAAATCCTGATTCCATATAGCATGTTCAACCGCAAATATAATCTAGAAAGTATCTAATTAATATGATTTTATTCCCAACTTGCGCAAAACATAACTATTATTTTCAAACGAACGGTGGGAATAATGGTCTTGAGATTGTTCAACAGTAAATTTGTCTTGAGGTATGAATACACAAACAGAAAGCAAGGAAGCAGAGATGACAATACAGCCAATCATTTATTAGCAATTTATTTTCAAATTTTGCTGTCTTTGTTTAACTTTTCGTGGCCAGGAAATCATGTCATGAATTGATTCCAGATCATTAAAATGAGGGAAAACCTCACTTCTTTTGAGATAGATTCTCAATCCATAACCAGTGCTTGTGACTGCTTAGAGAGTGGCCCAAAAGGGGAGAACAGGGTATTTATTTGGCAATGTAACAGTTTTGAGTGTTGTGCTCACGGCTCAAATCTAAATTATTTAAACGTATAAGGACTATATTTATGGGTGTATTTACCTCGACGTGGTTTTCAAATTAGGGAAAAGAAGCGATGGTTATTTGTTTATGTAGACGTTTCGTCCCTTATGTTAATAGGCCTACAAAGTAGTATTCATGTATTTCTGACAAAGTCGCATTTCACAAAAACATATACTTTTTATAGCTACTATAGAACAAATCCGCATTTTGTATTTCCATTTTTTTTGTCTTTGTTTTTAAGTTTGCATTTTTTATTCTTTTTTTTTGGGGGGGGGGGGGGGGGGGGACAATCATATTTTGGGACGACATATGATCTCAATTACCATGTTCATTCTGCACTAAACATATTTTCTCGGATTCGAGAGGGGACACAAAGGATTTATTTTAACGGGACAGCGTGTTTCACTTTACTTTATCCAACCTCTTTTATCGTTAGATTTCGAAGGGAGGTGCAACTTTCGGTGAAGGGCAAGATGAGTGGATGGCGTGGTCAACACCTTCCCGTATGTGTGTGTGTGTGTGTGTGTGTGTGTGTGTGTGTGTGTGTGTGTTTTGTGTTTGTTTGTTTTTGTGTGTGTGTGTATGAGTGAGTGAGTGCAATTACAGTTAAAGAAAGATAGACAGAGATAGACTAGCAAAGGGTGGGGAATAGGAGAGAGAGAGAGAGAGAGAGAGAGAGAGAGAGAGAGAGAGAGAGAGAGAGAGAGAGAGAGAGAGAGAGAGAGGGGGGAGGCGAGAGGGAGAGAAGAAAAAGAAAAAAAGAAGAAAGAGACAAAGAGAGAGAGAGAGACAAAGAGAGAGAGAGAGAGAGAGAGAGATAGAGAGAGAGAGAGAGAGAGAGAGAGAGAGAGAGAGATGGAGAGAGAGTGCGTGAAAGAGAGAGAGGTGAGGGGAATCTTTCTGTTATCTTTCATCCCTCTAATGTCCCCATGCATTAGTCCGCATTTCTAATCCTTCTCATTCTTCTTCATTCAATCCAAATCGCCCATGTTCCGCTCATTCTTATTGACTATCTTTGAGTATATGCCCTTCTCAGCCGCTGTTCTGTACGTGTTGGTAGTTCCTACTGTGATCATTATCTTGTCATTACAAACATTGGTCAAATCCCCATCTGCCACTTTCCTTTGTAGTTCCACACACAGGAACCTCATCAGACAGTGGTCTGTTT
Source organism: Aplysia californica (assembly GCF_000002075.1). NCBI lineage: Eukaryota > Metazoa > Mollusca > Gastropoda > Aplysiida > Aplysiidae > Aplysia > Aplysia californica. Next base: position 946,006 of record NW_004797447.1, read on the forward strand.
TAATGACACTTTCATCCATACTGCTGTACAAATGGTCATCCCACTGTGTGTTGTACGGACTCTCTCCTTCGGTCTCGGGGTATTTGTGTACGACCTTGAATTGATCCACACTTTCCACTTACAATGAAACACGCGCAGAAACAGATCGTACAAGCCTTCTCGTATTTTTCCCCCTTTATCTAAATATCTGTGTTCTTTTCTCGCTTTCAGACTGTCTGCCTGTCTGTCTGTATGTCTGTCTGTGTGTCTGGCCGTCTGTCTTTTTGTTCGTGTATATATTTGTATGTCAGTCTGTCTTCCTGTGTCTGTCTCCTCATTCTCTCTCTCTCTCTCGTTCTCTCTCTCTCTCTCTCTCTCTCTCTTTCATTGATATTTTTATTTGTATTCCCCACAGTTCCACGTTGTCTAAAACACAGCAAGCCTTCTATCTTTCATAGTTCTCCCCTTGTCATAACAAAATCGCGAGGGTCACGTGAGAGTCGAGCCTCTAGTGGACCAGACACAGCAGGCTTTTTAACAGCACCAAAATAGTAGTTCAGGCCCTTTTCCTTTTCGTTTGTGGCTAGCTTCAACAACGCGATTTAATATAGGGCTGAAAATAAAAAAACAAGAAACTTCTTCGGACTGAAACGTTAGAACAGCAAGAACTAAGATGCACGCAACAATATGTAATACTTGTTTAGTTTCGGTGTCGTTTCTAGAAGACCATTTTCATTTTTAAGTTCAAGTTACATGCATCATGCCAGTCTTTCTTTCGAGTTGACGATTTTAATTTTCGAGTCGTTTGTAATACATAGATTTAAAAACCTTTTTTTTAAAAGACCATAATATGACGTTTCTACCTCGTATCTTGAAAAAAGGGGATGCAGATAGTTACGATATGTCCTAAAAAAACTCAGTTCCTGATTGGATCAGCAAGGATTTTCAGATAATTATGTTTATACTTCAGGGCAATTAGAAATAGCTCCATAAAGCACAAACCCCCTCCAGAATTGAGGTTACAAATGTATTTGTATCAGGATGAGAAAAACTGTAGATAATAATGCCTTTTACCAGTGTCAGTGGTTTAGCAGTGGTCTCGTTGCAGTCACACTCAATACTTTACACTGAATAAAAGCTCTGTGGTCCAGAAGGAAGGGTTCAGAGTAAGGGAGTAATACCATAGATGTGTATTGTAATATCTTTGAACGAACACTCTGGTGTATTCCCGATTCATTATGGAGTGCACAATTTGACTCAAACTGAGCCAAAAGAAGGGCAAAGGTGTGAAGGTTCCACGCGCACTCAACCTTAGTCATACAATTATGCCTTTCTTTTGGCTGTCATCACACTGTTCATAGTGCGTACTCTTTGCTGCGAAGTTTTTATCGAGATCAAAGAGCGTCTGGTCCGTAAAGGTAAGATTCTTTGCTATTTAACGCAAAAGACATGAGTTCGATTCCCAGTCATGTTGCATCGTCAGCATCTGTGTGTAATGAAATATCTCTTTACGATCCATGTTGAAACTGACTCCCTTATAGACAAGTCTATCTTAACTATCATCTCATCTTTCGTCAGGGGTTTCTCTTATCTCGAGTTGGCCCAGAGGGAAAGGGTCAAAGCAGCCCCCCTCCTAAAAAGATCCACAATTCTGTTGACGGAAGATTTTTATTTAGGTTTTTTTTTTAATTTATTAAAACCACAATTACATAAAGAAAGGAATCGTTCCTTCAGGATAAAAGGCAAGAAATACAAAAAGGAAGATGTTAAGAAAGGCGACATTTATTGGCTCCTTTTTTCTCAGCATTTTCTTTGCCGTCACACGAAACATTCATTAAACAGACGCCATGATGTCTTTTTCATGAGCTGAATGCATCGAGACTCCAAGGACATGGAAATTCTGAAAAAGAATATTCGGAGATTTAAAAAAAACAACCTCCACGCATTCATGCCTGCTGTGTATGTCAGCTCAACAACATGCCCTTTTCTCGCTTTTAAAATTCTTTCTCGGTATTTGGTTTCCCTTTTCTTTCTTTTGGCTGGCATTTTATAACTCATTCAATCTGACAACGCCAACATGTGATCGGGCATTGATGGCTTTTAGCTTCTATTCCATGGCTTCAAACGGTTTAACAGGGGTAGAAGTAGAACGCATACAAATCATATATATATGCATCATACATATGACAGAGAGAGAGAGAGAGAAAGAGAGAGAGGGAGAGAGAGAGAGAGAGAGAGAGAGAGAGAGAGAGAGAGAAAGAGAGAAAGAGAGAGAGAGAGAGAGAGAGAGAGAAACCGAGGAGTGAGAGAGAGAGAGAAAAACTGAGGAGTGAGAGAGACAAAAAAGAGAGTAGGGCAGAGGCACAGACAGCGAGAGATAATGATATGTGTGTGTCTGTGTATCTGTGTGTGTGCGCGTGTGTGTGTGCGTGTGTGTTTGTGTGTGTGTGTGTATGTGTGTGCGTGTGTGAGCGCGCATGTGTGCGCGCGTGTGTGTCTGTGTGTGTGACAATAAGGGGATAGCAGGCGTTCGTCAATTTTTGGACATATGGAGTTAATGGAATAATCATAAAACTTGTGCTTTTTATGAAAAAACACCCACTCATCTTGAATAGAATGAAAATATGTAAATATGTATGCAGCTTCTAAAGACACGATCAAGCTGTGGAAGTCACAAAACTTTTTCAGTCATTTCTATCTCTATTTACCCCTGGCATCAGCCGACCCTACCTCCTTCTATGAACAATATCTGGACTCCTGTTCTAGATAAATTTACATTCATTTCAACTAAAGAAAGACAAATGATTCTGATTTAAGATTATGTCAATAACTCCATATAAGGCCTAAAAAATGACGAGCGCCTGATTCCACCGTGTCGTCACACACACACACACACACACACACACACACACACACACACACACACACACACACACACACACACACACAAACACACCCACACACATACACACACTCACACATACAAGCACAAACACATACACTTACACACACTTACACACTCACACACACACACACACACACACACACACACACACACACGCACACACACAGAGCAACAAAAACAAACAAACACACAAACAACAAAAAGATCAGGCAAACAAACAAACAGCTCCCCCCCCCCCCCCCAACCTCACCACCTGTAGAAAAAAAAATATATATATATCATAAATGATATTATATTCTTTGTCTCAGGCTGTGAGGCCTGATGTACATGTATAATGATCATAATGATGTAATAATGATATAATAATAATATATAGTATTATATAAAGACTACTAAATAAAACCGTGCGTCTTGATCAACCCGAACTTAATAAGAAACGGCAATCCAACAGACATACAAAGACACCTAAAACACACCTTCTCCCTTCCTAATCCCACACATCTTCCATACCAATCTTCTACGCGGAAATTGAAGAGCGAGTGCATCATGGTCATACCGGATTAAGTCTGGGAAATCGTGTAAGCTTTAACATTTCGACACCGAATGGCACGGACTTGAACAAATCACTGGGACAATAGCCTTTACATCTGAATCTAGCAATCATCATTGCCTTTCTCACCCTGGATCAGGATAGGCCATGAACAAACACTTTTTATCTTTCCATATCCTGGGCTAGTCGCTTGGTGTCATTCCATGTCCTCCCACTTTTCTGAACATCCATGTGCGTGACACTTTTTCATGCTCCACGTGGTCTTTCCCTTGATCTTTTACCCTGAAGGTTCCAAACTAACACCTTCCTAGTTATGAAGCTGCTTGAATTCCTGAGAGTGAGAGTGTGTTCAATCTATCACCAACGCTTTCTTCCCACCTTATCTCTTACTGGGCTCTCTAGCGCTCATATGACCTTAGCAGTTGCAAGCGCCGTAAAACCCTATACTATACTATACTACTGGGCTCTCTAATTCTACTTAATAAAATTTACTTCCTCGTTGGTGACCTTGTCTGTCCATCTGATCCTCAGTAACTTCCTTTGACACTTGTTCAAGAAAACCTGGATCCTCTTTATGCAAGTCATAGATTCATTCCTCTTCTCACATCCATACAGGGGGCTCTCGTGGCCTGGAGGTTAAAGTGTTCGCCTCTCATTCAAAGGTCCCGGGTTCGAATCCGGGTAGCAACGGAAAAAAATTTATTCTCCTCCTTTCACATCCTTTCCTGCTCTCTAGCAATGTTCTGATGTCTGCTTTTGTCTCCGCTGTCTGCCCCTTCCCCCTCTTCTCTAGGCTCCTGACTCTTTCTGCAGCCTTTCTACTGCTACTCATTGACTCTTTCTTTCTGCTATCTTTCAACCACACCCCCGATCTTCTGGAAGGAAAGATTTAGATCTGCACCTAGCCTTTTCGGACAAGGGCGAAAAAATCTCGGGGTCCCGTGTGCAAGTTGTACCCGTTAAAAATCCCTTGGTGGTTCTAAAATTGATAAGAGTAGGCTTCGGCCTCCACCAGGGCAAAATTCAAAATTCCCTACCAACTGAAAGTTTGGTGTGTCCCGCACGCTCATATGACCTTACGCAGTTGCGAGCGCCGTAAAACAGCTTTAAAAAAAACACACCCACACAAAAACATCCATACAACAATACTTGATGGTTAAACATAAGAGTAGAAAAGAAGAATAGTAGCCATAGTGTGATTGGCTACTCCTTTGTCTTGTTTCGTGTTAGGATTTGCTGAAAGCTAAATGATCAAGGGGACATAATATATTGAACTGAATAGCACCCAAGACGCACGAATTTCGATGAGGGATAAGACTTATTCTTCTTCCTCTTTCGCATGGAAGTTAGACAGGGCACCTGCGTTATTCCTTGTTCATTGCCAGTTGTGAGTTATGAGTTCGGGCAGCGAAGAAAACGTCAACAAGATGAGACTTCGCGAATAGCAATAATTTGGGATTTTAAAATTATTCTGTAGACCTGAATGTTTATTGAGGACATACGCATGAGATGACATCTTGGATTGGAATCTGGTGATAACAATAATCAATTAATACACCTGTATTCAGGGAACATGGCTGGCTTATTTGACAGGATAATCAGAGGGATACTAAATTTAGATGAGTCCACACGTGAAAACGTTCCCACAATAGGAACATACAGTAATCAACAACACTTATTCCAAGGCGGGGAGGTCACTGAGGTGAAAGGAAAATTCCACATCCATGTACACATGCCAAAATAATCGAAAAAATATCTCAGTTATTATTTATTCCAATTTTGGGCAAAACACAATAATATGACTTTTAAACCTTCAGTCGGCATAATGATCTCAAGATTTTGTAAACTTGAATTTAACTAAAATGTGAATAGACGACCAAATGGCTACGACGACGACGAAGAAAAAGAAGAAGAAGAAGAAGAAGAAGAAGAAGAAGAAAAAGAAGAAGACAATGTTATTATCAAAATGGTTTCAGATTTGGCCCTCTTGGCTTTGTCTTTTATGATCAAAATCGATACCATAATCATGTCATGGCCTGATTATAGGTCGGCTAAAGGTTGAGGAAAACAAACAAGCACTCACAGCATCCATGGACTTATTTGGAGCTAGTTCGCCGTATGTGTTTTAGGTAGACTCGACCAGTCTGATTGTAAGCTTATATAATCAGGGCTTGCGACTGCTTATCAGAGTGTCCGGAAGACGTCATTAGGTAACCTAGAGACTATCTGGGGCTCTCAGTAGGTGCAAATGTGACCGCTATGGAAAAGACAAAGAAACAACAGAATACCCAATGGTGTCAGACGATAAGCATACATTTGTGACCGGCAAACTGTTTTGCAATGTTAGTTCTTTGGTACTTGAAACAAAAATGAAAACATAGCCTAATATTTTATATTTTCATGTCTCAGAGATCGGTAGACCATAAAATATATTCACAAACACCAACCCACGCTATTAGAATGTTTTCGTCCAAACACAGAAACGTTTGTTAGCGATTCTTGGCACGATTTATTGCCCCACACAAACCCTACTCACATCTCTGGCCCACTGTCAAAACTCGTTAACAACACACATTATCACATTCAACAACTCCTGAACAGAGTTTGCGTCAGTGGCTGAAGCTGTTATTCCTCTGTCGATTTTGTTGCTGTTGTCGTTATCGTTGTCTTTGTCGTCGAAGGATTTTTGGGAAATGGGGGATAACAGAGGAAACGAGAAGGGCATATGGCCAGTGTCGTTCAATTTAATGTCTATGAAACTTTTTGAAGTTTTGATGAAATTAAAGGGGAAAAAGGGAGTGTCGAAATCAGAATCATGACTTAGGCCTAATTATTATTTATATACTTTTACTTTTACTTTTTCCTTCCTCTGGTATCCTTAAGATGTCGAGGGGAGGTGCAGGTTTCGGTCCTGTGCTACGTGTGTAGCGTCTGTGATAGATATGTTATATTGTTCCAGGACCTTTTTAACCCATTCAGCCAGATCTTTCTAGGTCTTATTATTATTTAATTAAAACTAGGAAAGATATAACGAAACGCAAGGAACCGAAACTGCATCATAAGATATCCCTTGACAATTAAAATAAAATAAGTTTTGTCTAGACCCCCCCCCCCCCAGAAATTGATTTGGGCGGTTGTTGAATGACGCTGACTTCATAGCTTGCCGAAAGACATTCCATCGCCCCTCACAGAATAGGGGTGCATATCTCAGCAATCCAAAGAAGCTTTCGGGGGATAACCAAGTGGATGGACACAGCCGGTGTAAATAGTTCTGATCAACACATAAAAAACTATCCCAAAAATACATTTGGCATAGTATGGATTTAACGCCCCGTTCAACAATTTAAGATTGTTTAAGAGGCGGGACCTCAAAATCCAATTTATCAATATCCGAAAGCTTGGAGCCAAATAGGCCGAGACCTAGAAACAAGAAACTTCCTTTGTGGGTATGGGACCAGTGTCAGGAGTACCTTAACCCAACACTATACCAACGAAGCTGCCAATGCACCGAATTCTGTGAATGCAAGCAAAATGGTTGTCAGTTTATATCATACCAATGTTAAACGTGTGAGTGGAGTGTTGGACAACAGTACTACTGGACTAGGAGCATGAAAAAGCTATCACGTGCTATATAGCCACGTGCTTAACCCGGGGGCTTTTTTGTCTGTACGGTATTGATTTGGGGTTTATTTGATATTTTCATCCCATATGATCAAGGCAGTTATCAATCCTCTGTCACATTTGTTGGTAACCGCTGGATTACGTTAACTGGCATCATTTGAAGTCGGGTTTGTCCGGTATTGTGAGTTATACCGGTCTAATATAATAGAAACTCACGGACATATCGTTTCCCAAATTAGCAAAATTTCCTGACCTTATGTTTATGTATAGAGCTACAATGTGATAGCCGAGTTCGCTATCATTTTAAAGATTTTTTTTTCTATCTCTTGTACAGCTGTATAACTCTAGAAAATAAAGGCACATCAAAGCTGCAATTTGTCATCTGAAAAACTGCATTGCGTCTGCAGGATTTAGAGTCAGTGATGTGCAAAATAGGCAAGATCAGCCAATGGTTTTCTGTCCAAGGTCGAGATTTAATTATCACAAAGAATGTTAGGTGTCGTCATACAAAAGACCATGATGTCAGTTTAAAAAACTGGAACAAACTTTGTTACCATTATGCAATCCTGAGATTTTTTATCAGATTTCCTATTTTGACTACTTTGACACCCTGTAGGTCTTTTCTTTTTTTTAAATAAGAGGACGTTGCCAACTACTACATATAAAAGTGGCTTATTAAAGCCTCGTGAGCTTCAATAGCATCTGTCCCAAGTTGTACTCAGCACACGACCGAAAAGTTGGGAGCAGATACTACACTGATGTGTCTTTTAAAGATAAAATAATGTTTGGAAGTTGAAGGAACTTGACACAGTGTAGGTCAGTAATTGGTCTCATGTCAGCACATGGCGAAATGTGAGGAAGAGCTTCAATCTGTTTGTAACCTAGCGCTGCACACATTCTGTCGAAACCCATACATAATATGTAGACCTACTTCGGTAACGACGTGAAACATAATTATCGTCACAGTGGCAGCAATGTTATACTTTAAAAAGAAAAGTTGGATAGAAAGACAACAACAAAAAATAACAACAATAAACAAACGGAGAAATGGTAAAGAAGTAGGATCTGTCAGTGGCACTTCCAATACAACCGCATGTGTTTGTATGTGTGTGTATGTGTGTGTGTGTGTGTGTGTGTGTGTGTGTGTGTGTGTGTGTGTGTGTGTGAGAGAGAGAGAGAGAGAGAGAGAGAGAGAGAGAGAGAGAGGGAGAGAGACAGACAGACAGAGACAGAGACAGAGACAGAGAAGGAGAGAGACAGACAGACAGAGAGTGGATCGCTAAGATCAAAACACAATAAATACCAACACGAGGTAATAAAAGCTTTACAAGTACAATTTATCATGGCTTTCCAATTTCAAACCATCCCTGTTCTCTTCAGAAAAGGGTTAAATATATATATATCAAATGTTTATATATACATGTAATTATAAATGACGGCAGGTAAGAGCTCAGCTTTTTTCAAGCAATCCTCTTAGGTTTCATTTGGGAAGGGTATTATAATAATAAAGTGTGTTTAACGTAATGGTTCTGCGCTTGCCAATGGGTTGTGCAACGGGTGATAATGAGTAGCTTCTGTCTCGCAAAGCTATGTTGAACTAAAGTGAATACATGTGTTATAAACTGTATGTTTTTTGTTGAGTGCATAGGTTTACTAACGTTATCATGTATTGAAAACAAAAGTACAGTATGTTTTCAAAGGAATTTCTGCCAAATCTACGCTTTTTGACCCACGTTCCAAGAATACGTATTATGTCAATAAAATGTAATCATATAATTCAATAACGCAAAAAAATACACTGTGCTATCAATCATCAATCAAAGTCAGGTTGATTAATCATTCGCAGAAAGTGTATCAATTGCAGAACGTGTTTACAAGAAGAAGCAGATTTGATACACACTATTTCGAATAGCTCTGCTCTCGACTGATGGATGAGATACGTGTCAATCTGACTGTTGAAGGAGTCAAGTGGACAAAGAAACCCTCAGGGTACACGGAACTGTCTGCTTTTGCTACTAAAACACATGTCGTGCTTGAATAGTTACAGCCCATCCGGCTGAGTGCGAAGAAACGACCCTGCAGAAAAACTGGTAAACTTGATAAAGATCCTCCTTATACAACTTCTGAGTGCTAGTTTGAAGTGCCTAATCCCAACACCACGGTCTGTAAATTTACTCTGGCTTAGCAAAAACCCATTAGGAAGTATTAAGAACAGTCTATAACTCAAAAACTGAAAGTGTAATTATTATCTTTTATTTAGACGCTTGACAACTGTTGAAGTTTCATACTTATGACGCGTCAAAAGGTCGTTCAGGGTCAATAGAATACTAAATGCAAACATACCCCTTGTAAAATCATGGAGAAAATCCACAATCCTCGAACAATCTCATACAAGGTTTCTATTTATGGATAACTTATAAAATAACAGATACACCAAAAATATTCGTCTACCAAGCATTCAAAGCTGGAGGATCATACATTTTGAGCCGCGTAAAGTTGTCTAAAACTCTTTTTAAAATCCCCTTGCGGGCTCTACTGGAGTCTCGGAACAAAAATTACTTTTGCGATCCCTATAACCCAAGGGTTGTTACCCTCAATACCACATGCTTCCACAACAGAGGTTGAGAATAAAGATGAAACTCTGGTCCACCCACCATCGACCACTGTTTTTTGTGGGTTTTTTCGGGAGTCGGTTTTTTTTTAAAAAGGCGTTTTCAGTTTTCATTTTTGCTTGTTTTGCAAACTTGCAATTGCGAAAAGCAGCCTCTCTGTGAATGGTTCTCGAACTGCTCTCCCATTCCTCTGGTGATATAACAACTACACCATGTCGCCGTTAGACAGGGGTAGGTTTGTGTGTGTTGGGGGGGTATGTGTGTGTGTGTGTGTGTTGTTGTTTTGTTTGAGCGTCTGTTCCATTCTTATAATTTCTCGTAGTTGTTTTGTTTGTTTGTTTTGTTTTTCGTTTCATTTTCTCCGTAGGGCTAGACTTATATATATATATATGTGAGGTGTGCTGACAAAATGAGTTACTTCTCGGATTTTATCATTATGGAAATTGACACATCTACTTGATAGCTGAAGTTTGTGCAATTTGTGAGCATGGAATAGTAAAAGACACTGTAGACTTGAACAAAATGGCGTCAATTGAAAATCTATAAATCTGACCCCAGTGTTGATTTTCAGCCGATATCTCCATTCTTGGATCGAGAGAAGTAACTCATTTTGTCAGCACATCTCACATATTATACAATCTGTCTATCTTAGTTTGGGACAGTTATCTCTGTACTCAATTACTATATAGAATTACTGAGTTACAATGTAAACAGTAGTCAGTCATCTTTTTCAAGTCAGTTCGCGACAATATTTGATTTTGTTAAATGCTAGGTTTTAAAATCAGACGGCAGAATAGCAGGTCGTTAAACACAACGCGAGAAGAAAAAATGGTGAAATCTGGTGGTACTATAAATAATAATAATAATAATAATAATAATAATAATAATAATAATAATAATAATAATAATAATAGTAGTAGTAATAATAATTTATTCTTGTCATTATTACTATTGTTACGTTATAGGTGGTGTTTTTACACGCTCATCGACACAAATTAGATCATTCAGGAAGCAGCGTCGACCCTACCAAACAGGGCCAACACGAGATGACAGGTTATCAAAGTCAAAGCCTCAGAAGACAGACACGCAATACAAATTCTCCCCACAAGAGAATCAAAGGGGGATCTCGTGGTCTAGAGGTTAAAGTGTTCGCCTCAAATTCAATAGGTCGAGGGTTCGAATCCGAAGAGCGATGGAAAACGTTCTTCTCTAAAATTGTATCCTTCGCATCCTTTCCTGCTCTCTAACAATGTTCTGTCGTCTGCTTTTGTCTAGGCTGCCCCTACTCCTCACCTTCTTAGCCCCTTCCTCTGGGTTCCTGACTATTTCTGCAGCCCTTCTTCTGCTACTCCTTAGCTCCTTCTTACTGCTGTCTTTCAGCCACACCCCTGATCTTATGGTAGGAAAGATCTAACACCTAGCTTTCTCGGACAAGGTCAAAAAATCTCGAAGGTCCTATGTGCAAGTTGCGCACGTTAAAGATCCCTTGGAGGTCCAAAATCAATAAGAGTAGGTTTCTACCGCCACCCGGGCAAAATTCAACATTTCCAACAAACTGAAAATGTTTTATGTGTCCCGCGCGCTCATATGACCGTATGAAGTTGCGAGCACCGAAAAACGCTTACCCCCAAAAAAATTGCTAATTAAAAAAAGGAATCGAAATCAGGTCTCCAGCGTGCTAAGCGTCTAACGGCCTCACCACAGAAACTAGTCGTCATCCTTCGACAAGTGTGACATGCAAAAATAGATAAGGGAACAACAATGTCGTTTTATTTGTTTCTTTACTTTTATTCAAGAAAGGTTGGACTCGACAGGAAGGGTTTGATAAACCGAAAGAGCTCCCGAAGTGTTTTATGAGGATAATGAAAAGAAAGGAAACTTTCATATTTTAAGTGTAAAGTAATTATGATCCCAACAAATTGAAAGGAACGTAAAGAGAGAAAGGGAGGGGGG
>NW_004797447.1:957861-959796 GCF_000002075.1 Aplysia californica
GATTTCCCTAAGAGATCCAAAGAGCCGGGTGGTTGGCGAGTGCTCTGGTGTGGTTTGCTACTTCTTTCCCATCTAACATCTATTACCCAGGTCCCCCCTCCTTCGTTTTTTTGCTTATTTTCCCCCTCTTAACCCCCTCTAATCTCCGCCCTTTACCTATTATATATCCTAATTGTGTTGCAAGAGCCGTAACACTCTTACTAAAAACAAAACTAAATAAGGATCACAAAGAGGGCATCTGTGAAAACCAAAGGGAAACCACAATATTTAATTACTCGTATCTTAAAGTAGATGGGGGTTGGGGGGGGGGGGGTGATTTAAAATGATTGGATCTTGGAATAATGAAAAAATATCAAGTATATGGAAGAGTGAATTGACAACACATTTGTGCGGAAGTAAATATCATACTTATTAAGGTTTTTCAGAAATATATATTAGCCTATTTTTTTAATTATTTTTTTTTTGGGGGGGGGCATAGGGAAATTGGGAAAGGGGGGGGGGGGTAAGCAATTTGATATTATATAATTTATCTGCACATGTAACGGCCCTTTTACTCTAATACACCTACTTCAAAATTTGAGCAGGGATAGTAAAATATAATAGTTTCTAATTTGTTTTTCACGCCGTTTTAGGAATGTGTGCGCTTGTGTGTGTGCGTGTGTGTGTGTGTGTGTGTGTGTGCGTGTGTGTGTGTGTGTGTGTGTGTGTGTGTGTGTGTGTGTGTATGTATATGTGTGTGCGTATGTGTGTATGTGTATGGGTATGTGTGTGTATGTGCATGTGTGTGTGTGTGTGAGTATGTGTATGGGTATGTGTGTTGTGTGTATCTGTGTGTATGTGTGTTTGCGTGTGTATGTGTGCATGTGTATGGGTATGTGTATATGTATTGGTGTGTGCGTGTGTGTGTGTGTGTGTGTGTGTGTGTGTGTGTGTGTGTGTGTGTGTGTGTGTGTGTGTTTGTGGAGAGAGGGATAGAGTTTTCATTTTCAGGGGGTAAGCATGTGAAATGAGGATTCACAATTCGTTTGGAAAGCCAGTTTTTTTTTTTTATAGACAAACCTCTCTGACTATTCAGAATGTTAAGCACATTGTTGTGTTGTGTATTAGGCCTGAGGTACTGAATACAAAGCGAAAAATTAATTGAAAAAAATAAGAAAATTACTCAGTTTTAGTTATGCTACCCGACCCAACCCCTTGGAGAAAACAAGCTCAGAGTTGTAATTTCGTTGAAAGAATCACGAACTCCCTGTGTATTGAAAGTGGTTGAAACTACAGGAGAACTGTGTTCACGACATTTCCAAAACATATCTTTTAGTATTCCATATTGATCAAAAGCTTTTCGTTGATGTCACTCCCACTTAGATGGGGCTATTTTGAAAGAGAAATTGAAAATGTCAATGTTTCCTAGACTACCAAAAAAATATGAAATTGTGAAACAAAGTAAATAATTGATTTATAAGCATTTTTTTCAGTCTAAGCTTGGATGTCGATTTAGAAATAAAATCAACCTGAAAAGAAAATAGCCCTCTAGAGTACTTTACATCCCCGTAACCCTCACAATGCTCTCACCACACCCCCACTCCACCACCACCCCAACCCCTACCCCCTGGCTGCAATCCTGTCACGCCAGTGTGTCGCAAATAACGTAGACAACAACATTTTCATGGAAGGGTAGGGAAATAAAGCAAATAAACCCATGCTTAATAGAGACACCAATCTACAAAGATGCCAGATAGGCTCATAAAGAAGAAAAATAAGAAGAAGGCGCTATTGACATTGTTGTTGTTGTTGTTGTGTTGCTGCTATTGTTGTTGTTGTTGTTGCTATTATTATTATTATTAATATTATTATTAATATTATTATTATTATTATTATTATTATTGTTGTTGTTTTTATTATTATTATTATTATTATTGTTATTATTATTATTATTAT
>NW_004797447.1:959897-961982 GCF_000002075.1 Aplysia californica
TTATTATTATTATTATTATCTTTGCTGTTGTTGTTGTTGTTGTTATGGTTATCGTTATAGTTATTGTTATAATTACTACTATATACCGCCACAGGATATCTCGTCTTAGCCGGAGATATAGGAAAACAATGTAGAAACTGACAAAAAGCACCCTGTACAAAACGTCTAAATTCCGTAGCAAGTAATAGACAAGATCATGATGCTACTGCAATATCTCTGAGGTTGACGCAATATAGGACTAATGCGGTGTTCACACATACAGGAGTAGAGTCGACGAGCAATTCCCGATAAGACAATGCCAAATTCGGGTTTTAACGTGACGAGCATCTGGCCATGACTGTTGACATTATTGTGTCGGTGAGCACTCGGGGAGACGCTCGCCGAGCATTAATTTAGGACGGCGAGCATCTCGCTGAACGTCTCACCGAGCGCCTTTCCGAGCAATTAGTTTGAATCCTGGCCGCTTGCAGAGCCATAGAACGCAGCGGCCGAGTAAAATTTCATACGCCGACAAACTCGCCGACCATGCTGACCCTCTTGCCGTTGCATGTTTGAAAATTTCGGCAAGCTTCCCGTGTAATAATTTCAACAACGAGCTTGAAATATCAGTCGGGGAGGGAGGCCGATTCCTCGGCGAAATGGATCCAGAGTAGCCCCGACCTGCTGTACTTAGAAATTTTGTCGTACTCGGCTTCGTTACTCCTGTATGTGTGAACACCGCATAAGTGGAGAGCAATGAACGCTGATGTCTGAGTCAGAACCAACCTGTAGATAGATAGATAGATAGATAGATAGATAGATAGATAGATAGATAGATAGATAGATAGATAGATAGATAGATAGAAAGATAAATAGACAGACAAATAGATAGATGGATGGATGGATGGATGGATGGATGGATGGATGGATGGATGGATGGATGGATGGATGGATTGATGGATCGATGGACGGACGGACGGGCGAACGGACGGACGGACGGATAGATAGATAGATAGATAGATAGATAGATAGATAGATAGATAGATAGATAGATAGATAGATAGATTCGAGGAAGAATGGTCGAACTAATAACATAATCTTTCACCCAAAAAGGTAAGAGCCTAAAGCGGAGACGACATTAACAGTGACGACAATCTGCACTTGATAAATTGAGAATAAAGTTAAGTAGGTTTTCATTCAATTAATAAATGATAAACAAACTAGCAAACAAAAACTTAACAATCCCAAAACAATGTCACCTGCTTAATAAACTTTGAAATGAGTGAAAAGCACGGAGTTACACAAGCTCAGCTGTTTGATGGTAATCACTGCCTTTCTCACCCTAGATCAGGGTATAGGCCACGAACAAGCACTTTCCACCTTTCCCAACCCTGTGCTAGCCTTTTGATGTTATTCTATGACCTCGCACTTTTCTATACATCCATTTCCGTCTTTAAATTTTAATTTACTACATTAGATCTATACAATGTATAAGCTCAAAATTTTGATCTTTTGATTTTAAAGTTACAATTTATTCTTAATGCCATATCCGTTACGTGTGGTTTAGAAATATTTTGTCTAAATTCAAACTCTAATTGTTGATTGGGGACGGAGGGGAGGGGGGAAAGTGAGGAAAGCGGATGGGGGGTAGGGTTAGTTTGGGCATGGAAGGTAGAGTTCAGACTTCGTTCTTTCCATTGCATGCCTGGCATCATTTTCTGCCAAATGTAGAGGGTCAAATGACGCTCATGGGAATCAAACAACAGAAAATGAGGTTCAAACCTTGATGGACCCAAGGACAAGATTTCCCTAAGAGATCTCAAAGAGCGGGTGGTTGGCGAGTGCTCTGGTGTGGTTTGCTACTTCTTTCCCATCTAACATCTATTGTCCTGATCTCTCCTCCTTCGTTTTTTTGGTTATGTTACTCTCTTTTAACGACTCTAATCTTCGGCCTTTACCTATTATATATCCTAATTGTGTTGCAAGAGCCGTAACACTCTTACTAAAAACAAAACTAAATAAGGATCACAAAGAGGGCATCTGTGAAAACCAAAGGGAAACCACAATATTTAATTACTCGTATCTTAAAGTAGATGGGGGTTGGGG
>NW_004797447.1:962082-967082 GCF_000002075.1 Aplysia californica
AAATTAGATACAAGTGTTTAAAAAGTGAAACTGTCTTTGCTGTTCTCTCTCCTTAAAAAGAGGATTGCCTTTAGGGTTTAGACCATAATTTTTAACAGCTTGCCGGCAGTATGCAGTGCTTTCTCTCTCATAAACCAGACTAAAGCACACATAACTATGAGCTTCGATCCTGCCTGCCATGGTCAACACGGCCTGGTTGGGATACAGTGTCCCACCATAGCGGCCACTTGGTAAAATATGCAACCCCATTAATTGGGGTCAAGAACAAGCAACTTTTATGTGCAATGATAAAGAGCTTGACCATGATGCCTCGACTACTGATGTAGGTGGGCGTCTAATAGACATTGCTCAATACCAGAACGATGTTTAATCCGGATTTCTAGCAACGTCATGCTTGGGTTTGGAAAACAAAACAATCACGCACGACCGGTACTTTGATGGAGGCACGTGACCGACGGTGACAATGACAAACAGCGTTGGTCTCAGAACAAGAAATCCGATCGCACAGAGATATCGCATGTCGTTGTTTTTCTGCTGCACCTTCACAATCTCACGCGCCTCTGCTCTACAAACAGCAACTAAATGGCTTTCAACGCTTTCACAACCGTAAAGCGAGCTCCAGCATGTGTACCACATTTACAAAATTTAAACTGTAATTAAATTTTAATTTTACTTTTTGAATACTATTCTAAATCAATTTGCTTCTTCTATATTAGCTACATAAAATACACATGTCGGAATAAATATTTCTAACAAACAAAAGCGGTAATTTCCTTCTGAAATACAAAAAAAACCTTCTTAAATTAAATGCAAATCATGACAATAAAATAACGAACTCAATCCGAAATTGTTCATCTAGGCATAGTTTATTGAATACGCAAGACGTGAAGCCAGTAAAATGTGAGGTGATAATAATGTCGGGGGCGAATTTCGAAAGACAACAACAAATCGAGTAGGCAGATGAATCAGAAAACGAATTTAAAGGGAAGGTTCAACACGTTAGTTAAATTAGTTTGAGAAATTAGAAGAATATTTATCTACACAAAAAATCGTCATATGTGCTAGGGGAAAGCAATAAAGACAGAAGGAAACATCAGAGGAAAAATTAAGAAAAAGGACCAACCAATTATTTGACCCCTCCAAAATACACACCTACAGGTGTAGCTTTTAAGATCTATGAAATATATAAATCATCATCATCATCATCATCATCATCATTTCGAAAGTCTGGCCAGTTCACTTGATTCATGTTTAGTTGCACTGTTCACTACACTGATGGTTGCAGAATGATCAGAACCACCGATTTCTTTGTTATCCACCGACCATACACATTTGCTCTTCCAGACACTTCCACATAGCGTGACATCTGGCGAGATGGATAACTTACCGGAAACTGACAATCTGAATCTGCGAGTCCAACGTTTCAATGCCATCTTACTTGAAGCAGCTTAATTAAGTGCATGTCAGGAAGGTGAAGCCATCCAAGAAATCCCTCTCTTGGAAGACCCCCAAATATCGTGGACTGGTCAAGAAAAGAAACCAGCTAAGAAAAAATATCTCCTCACACAGGAAGATATGGTTACAAGCTTGCAAAGATGTTACAGAGGCTGTCCAAGAAGCAAAGACTGGCCAGTGGAAGGGGGTAGTTAATGGCGTGATATATGATCTGGACGAAAGGAAAACTAGGAGTTTCATCAAGTCTCTAAATGGATCACCAGAAACCAACTCTCCCAACGAAGTACTGAAACACAATGGGAAAAGGATAACATCAGCAAAGAAGAAAGCTGAACTTTTTGCCCAGCACTATGCAAAAATCAGTAAGCTCCAATTTACCCAAGAGGAGGGCAGAAGAAACAAACTCCGATTGAAGCACCAACTGTACGACGATGTGAACAGCAAAGATGAACAACAATCATATCCAGACTTCATCATGAAAGAGCAGGAGCGAGCCATACCACAAATGAAGAGAAGAAGTGCTCCAGGACATGATGATATACCACCATCTTTCCTAAAAAGACTCTCATTGAAAGAATTGCTCAGCATATGTACAGTGCAACTCGGATTCGACGAGCTCGGATTCAACGAGAACTCGGATTCAACGAGATGAGATAGATTCCCCGGTTGTTGTTGTTGTTTTTTTTGTTTTTTTTTGGGGGGGGGGGTTTGTTCTTTAAAATCAATTTTAAAAAATAACCCGGATTCAACGAGCACTTAAATCAGTGAGCTCGGATTCAACGAGGTCGCTTCCAGGGTGAACAGCCCCCGCAGACGTGGCTTCGCTCATTTTTCTCCCAGAACGAACATTTTTCCAGGAAACCATCCATTGCACCTGCATCGTGAACCAATGCCATTATTCACTTAGCCGATGACATGCGACCAATCAGCGGCCTTTTTTCATACCAACACATGCGTTGTTGGCACGGGCACGAGTCTACTCTGGTGTGTGTCGAGGACGGATGGGTGGCTTGCACACGTGTGGCTGTGTGTGCGTGTTGGGGAGGGGGGTGACACTAGCGGTCCGGGCGTTGAACGTCCAAGATACAAACGTGTCACAGTCTTTTTTCCCCCTCGCCAACTGATCACTATTACAATGATAAGCTAGTCTTGACGTTGGTCTACGTAATGAATTGTACGCTGGTCTGTGAAATCAAAAGTTGCCGTATGCTAGGCTCTACACAGCAACACAACTTTTTGGTAAAAAATCGAGATGACACAGGCGTGTGCATTTGAACGAATCGGTCTTTTTTTTTACACAGCTCATAATATGCAGGCATCTCAGGCACTACTTGTGACTTCTCTTTATACATTACTTGCTCAGTACCTGTAATTATCTACACAAAACCTCGTGGTTGTTATAACGAACACTCGGATTCAACGAGATTTTAGGTCAGGCCTGGCGACCTCGTTGAATCCGAGTTTCACTGTCATCTGTCGCTTAACCAAGCAGCGTGCCCACAAGACTGGCGTAAGGCACTTATCATTCCTCTCTTGAAAGCTGGCAAGCCACCTAGTGATATGACATCCTTTCGACCCATTAGTTTGACATCCTGAATCGTGAAAGTTATAGAAAGGATGCGCGCTGAAATAATTTACTACCTTTTAGAGAAGAATGAATGGATTGCAGATATTCAGGCCGGCTTTCGCCAAGGTCATAGCTGCACTGACCAGATCATCAGAATCAGCCAAGGAATTGAGGATGGTTTTCAACAAAAGCCAACGATCAGTCCTAGTCGTGCTGGACTATTCCAAGGCATATGATACGGTTTGGCGTGAAAGACTATCACTGTCAATGACTGACAGGGGAGTTCCGTTGCGTGCAATCAGATGGATTCATGGTTTCCTGAGAAACAGACAAGCCCGTGTTTGCCTGAATGGAGAAACAAGCAAGAGCCAGAATTTCAAGCAAGGGCTTCCCCAAGGAGCTGTGCTTTCACCGCTGCTGTTTATATTCTTCATAAACAACCTGGCAGAATCCCTCCCAAACCCTGACTCACAATAACTAACCTCCGCCATGCTGATCTACTCAATGTTCGCTGATGACTGCACAATACTGGCCAGTCATGCAAAGAGAGCAAAGGCAAATGAAGCGACACAGTTGATTGTGGACATGGTTGTGAAATAGAGCAATGACTGGAAGCTTACCTTGAATGCAACCAGGGGTGAAGTGTGCTTCTTCTCAACACGGGGAGAGGATGCAACGTGGCAACCAATAATTCAGATCGAAGGGAAAAAGATACCATTGAACCCGACTCCACGCCTGCTGGGCGCCTACTTGGATAGACAGCTAACCTTCCACAAGCTCATTGAGGAAGTGTCCAAAAGTGCAACCTCAAAAATGAAGGTTATCGGTGCTGGGGTAAGGAGTCGCTCAAGAAAGTATATCAGATGTTTGTGAAAAGCAAGATGGATTATGCTGCCCCAACGTGGCAGCCTTGGCTGAGTGAGACTAGTGCAAAGGCCCTGGACAGAATACAACACAAAGCCCTCCGACTTGTATCAGGTCAGCTGAAAACACCACCAACAGAAGCGCTGCGCTATGAGACCAGAACTAAGCACTACACCATCCACACAAAAAGAACATGCCTCAAGTCTGTAAAGATGGCTAAGAGATTACCAGACAACCATCCTAGAAAGAAAGCCCTTGATCAAGCAGTCAAGCCTAAAAACAGCAGGAAAAGTTGGTTTCGGATGGGCACCGATCTAGCAGACCACCTCCCCCCAGAAGCAGAGAATCGATGGCCGATCAATCTGGTGAAAGCTTGTCCATAGGAGACCCATGGCGAAATCGACATTCGGAGAGAACTGAGAGGAGTAAAAGGAAAAGGTGATGATCCTGTAAAGGCACGTGAAGCTGCAGAGGGTGTGATCAAAGAGGTTGGTGGGGATGTGACAATTTTCACCGATGGATCGGCTGTCGTAGGATACCTCGAAGGTGGAGCAGCAGCAGTGGTGATAATGAATAATGAACCACCACGAACAGAAATTATTAAAACTAAAGGTGCATTCCTTACATCATCTTATGCCAAGGAATGCCAGGCAATGATGTCTGCTGAACAACAGATTGCTGACAACTGCCACAGCAGAACCAATGTGCTGATCTTGACTGACCGTCAGTCTCTTGGCAACAGCTCGGACATGAATTATTTGCGCCGCAAGTTCAGTGAAGCCAGAGCCACAATAAAAATCCAATGAATTCCAAGCCATGTTGGAATAGAAGGAAATGAGGCAGCAGACCAAGTTGCTAATGAAGCCAGAGAGATTGAAGGAGACAGTCGACCAACAACATACAGAGGAGTCTTTCCAATGATCAAGAGGGAAATCAGAGACCCACCATGTAGAGTTAAGTACCAGCACCTGGAAGATGTGTATTCTGGGTACTCCTATAAGCGGCAACAAAAATCTATCACATGTCGCTGGGACCAGGTTGAGCTAGCGAGACTGCGGTCGGACCATCATTGGAGCTTAAGATGGTAAAAGAACTTTGTAAATGAAGAGCTCAG
>NW_004797447.1:971644-975854 GCF_000002075.1 Aplysia californica
ATGATGATGATGATGATGATGATGATGATGATGATGATGATGATGATGATGATTGATGAAGATGACAAGGACAAAAGGTATGGGGTCTGATCACTCCTTTTTTTACATAGAAAGTAACAGTGCAAACAAAAATCACAAATTTTAGAAAGGCTTAGTTTTGCCGACCCACAATAAAATAAAGACCAAAGCCAGACTTAACGTTCGAATAAGTGCAGACTGTTTTGTAGGCCCATCCATTCCATCGTCCCTTCCAATTTTATGAATTATTGAACGCTTTTAGCCCTGATAATCTGATGGAGACTGATTGCGGGGACCAGCAACTGCGTGCGTGTCAGTTCCCCGCAGAGACCGCGGATGTTTAAACTGCTATAACTGCCGCCTGTCTTCATTGGTCCCCCTGGACGTAATGTTTGATGGAGAGCTCTAGGAGTGCGTGCAAGCACTTCTCAGCGAGCTAAGTGCTATGGCAATAAATTTGGTTGCCAGCCAGCAGTAATACCAGAGACACGTAATACCAGAATACCTAGGGCACATTGCCCATTTGGACACTTTTAATTCGTTTGGTACAGTCAAGGCTGGCCAGGATTGTTCTTCATGGACGGGCAAAAGCTAGCTGCCATTTTGGCACAATTTCGTCAAATTCTCCATGATCAAGCGTTTGTTTATCTAGGTCAAGAATCTAGAGCGTTAGGTGAAAACAGCTGATCGAAAGGCTTATTATAATACCCCAAGATCAGTTACGTGACATTGCCAGATCAAGGTCAATTAATCTGTTGTTGCACGCGGAATGCGACATTGGGCGGTACTGACTTGGAGTGGCCGATAGAAAGCTAAAAAAAACAACTGTCCCGTGCCAAAGGGACTCAAGAACCTCTCAACACAGCAACCAGTATATGAGGCAGTCGGCTCATGAGGCCATTATTGAAAGAAATGGCTGAGTTATAGACACAGTAACCTTGCCAACAACACCGCGGTGCGGCACCGGATATGACCCCTGCATCAATGAAGTTTCTCGATCACTAGCGGTCAAAATCTACTCTATTTTATTTTTCGATTTAATTTGATGAAGCAGGGCAGAGGTCTACTCATAATCATTATCATAATGTGCACTGAGGTCACCATTAATCAACCCGATCCGAACCAACCCGCTCCTGCCAATGAGCATAAAAGCCTTTAGGTCCCTTGCCTTGTCGTTTCTAACTCTAAACCTATTGTTCATTGTGAAACCTTACGCATTTATACCTATGTACTACACTCCTTACTTCATTGCAGTATTTTGTGATTCTCATGAGACCAGATGGCACGGTGATCAATTATTGGGACACAAAGGAAAACAGAGGTCTGCTCTCGCATGTTTCGGAAATACATGTATACGCAACAGCATCGTTCTCGGAGAAAGGACGAATTGGAATCTAGAGCAAGAAAATTAGAAATCTTCGTCCATAGCTCCACCTCTTGTTCACTCTGCCTCCTTTGGGGGGGGGGGGGGAGCATTTGTTTCTAGACGGCGAATCAATAAGAACTGTTTTCCCTATCTAATATGACGTGTTCCTTCGAGAATTCAATATTGGTCTATCTTCCAAACGCTGAGGAGTACACACGACTATATGATCGCACTTTACGACCACATTCTCCCCTGCTGGTGGGGGGGCCCGTAGTTTTACTATGGGGGAGCAAAGAATACACCTGCCGTGATACTGAGTGTCGTAAGAGGCGACTAAAAGTGCATAGGTCTGTCACCCGAAAAGTGCCAGTTTGCGGAGGGCCAACTACCCAACCCAGTAAAAAACAGTAAGTTACAGAAACACGGACAAACACAGCTTTTTATTTTTCGATCTTGGGAGACGGAGGAGCTTCTGCATCAGCAGGAACAATGAAGGACAGCGGACAAAGCCGAAAGGACTCTTCTGACCCGAAACCTTCTCTGTCGAACAAGTCTCTCTGGATTGCGTCGTGGAATGTTCGCACCTTGTATGAAGCAGGAAAGAGTTCTCAAGTAGTACAAGAGATGAAGAAATACAGGGTGCACATACTAGGAGTCAGCCAAACACACAGGATACAGTCTGGACAGAAGCAGCTCAGCTCGGGGGAACAAGTATTGTATTCTGGGAGGGAAGACAAGTACCATGCGGAAGGAGTGGGAATCATTTTGAGTAAATATGCACAGAAGTCATTTAGAGGATGGGAACCACACGGGGAAAGGATCATCATGGCTTCATTCACTACAAGGAGCAAGAGCATCAACATGAATATAGTACAGATCTACGCCCCAACAAATGATGCTTCGGATGAAGACAAGGGTGCCTTTTACAGCCAGCTCCAGGGGGTCATCGACAAACTATCAAGGAAGGATGTCAACATCATAATGGGAGATGCCAATGCCAATATTGGTCAGGACAACGTGGGGTATGAAAGAATTATGGGACAACATGGCTTGGGACAAATGAATGAGAACGGGGAGCGATTCGCAAATATATGTGCTTTCAACAGTTTTGTCATTGGAGGCTCTGTTTTTCCCACAAGAGGATCCACAAGGCCACATGGGTTTCGCCAGATGGAGTGACGGAGAACCAGATAGATCATTTTTGTATCTCTCGTAAGTTCAGGCTTTCACTGGAAGAAGTCAAAGTACAGAGAGGGGCAGATGTTGGATCGGATCATCATCTGCTGTTGGAAAAACTCAAGCTTCGACTCAAAAAGCACGGAACCAGCACAGGAATCAAAAGAACCAAGTTCCAAGTAAGTCTCTTGGACGGACACAAGAAAGAAGAGTTTCAGCTGCAGCTGAGGAACAGATTTCAACCTCTGGCTGATCCTGGCGGTGAGGACACGGATGTGGATACACACTGGACCAAGGTCAAAGAAGTCTTTACATCAACATGTCAAGAAGCACTCGGTGGGAAGAAATGGAGCACAAGGAATGGATTAGCCAACACTCATTGGATTTAATTAGGAGAAGAAGACAACTGAAGGCAGAAGCGAATGCAAGTAGAACAAGAGGATCGAGAGCGGATGCATTGGAGCAGTACAGGACAACGGCTAAAGATGTCAAGAAATCAATAAGAAAAGACAAAGAGGAATTCATAAACAGGCTAGCAGAGAAGGCAGAGGAAGCAGCGATAGGAGGGCACATGCGAATCCTTTACCAGACCACAAGGACACTCGCTGGAAAATATGGGAAACCTAAAGTACCTGTAAAGGACCAAGAGGGGAAAAGCATTTTTGGAAAAGAAGCTCAGTCTAAGCGATGGGTAGAGCATTTCAACAGTCTCTTGAACAGACCACCACCGAGTAACCCACCAAACATACTGCTAGAAAGAAATGGGTTGCCTATCTGCTGTGATGCTCCTTCAAAACAAGAGATTCTGGATGCCATTAAGAAGCTGAACAAAGGTAAAGCGGCCGGTCCCGACCAGATTCCACCAGAAGCCCTAAAAGCAGATGCCAATGTGACGGCAGACATCCTCCTCCCACTATTTACCAGGATCTGGAATGAGAGCAAGTTCCCAAAGGATTGGAAAGAAGGACACCACGTGAAGCTTCCAAAAAAGGGGGATCTCAGCAACTGCAGGAACTACAGAGGGATCACTCTTCTCTCAATACCAGGTAAGGTCTTCAACAGAATCATTCTGGAGAGAATCAAGACAGGAACGGATCCAAGACTACGGGATGAACAGACCGGTATCCGGAAAAATCGCTCTACCACCGACCAGATTGCCATGCTGAGGATCATTGTGGAACAGTCCTTGGAGTGGAACTCCCAGCTGATTGTCAACTTCCTTGACTATGAGAAGGCCTTTGACAGTATAGACCGAGCGACAATATGGAAGATAATGAGCCACCATGGAATCCAACAGAAGTTGGTGAACCTCATCAAGAGCATGTACGAAGGGACAAGTTGCAGGGTTGTACATGGTGGCCAGCTCACTGACAGCTTTGACATCAAGACTTACTATCGTTCCTCTTCATATTGGCAATCGACTGGCTGATGAAGGAAACCACCAGAGGACACAGAAATGGTATACAGTGGACACCATGGACACAGTTAGACGATCTGGATTTTGCAGACGACTTGGCGCTTCTGTCGCACACCCAGGAACAGATGCAAGCAAAGACTTCAGTTTTAAACAGCCTATTGGAATCTGTTGGATTGAGGATCCACCCCGGAAAGTCAAAGGTCCTAAGGACAGGTGCAAAACGAAAGGAGCAG
>NW_004797447.1:976598-986768 GCF_000002075.1 Aplysia californica
GACAGACAGACAGACAGACAGACAGACAGACAGACAGACAGACAGACAGACAGACCGACAGACAGACAGACAGACAGACAGACAGGCAGGCAGCTAGATAGATAGATAGATCTGTATAAATCGGATCGACCCAATTCCATACACCATTCTTGCCCATATGTTGCTCTGTTCCACCACACATAGGGGATTGGTAGGTGCGTTGGTGTGGTTTGCTCCTTAAAAAATTCAAATTAATAAAATATGTATCGTCATTATATTTTATCTCTCGGTTTTTTATGTTTCACTCCAGTAATTCAGTAACACATATTTGACACTAACGAGCTTGGCTAATTGTATTGCAAGTGCCGTAAAATACTTACTACAACTAAACATTCCACCACAAGGTTCAAATTCTAAAGATTTCGTCGTTTGAACAACGTTTCAGCAAAAACCCACTATAATAATATAATGAGGTAGACACCAAAGTGATTATTAAAAACTGAACTCAAATACTTTGGGCTGTGGAACCACAGGTATGAGATTGTATAATTTCTCTTCCGCTTAAAACCGACTTCCGGGAGCACTTTCTGTTCTCGGAAACCACTTATCGTGAAACGTGAGCTCAGTTTACTCATTATTAATCGCAGCTTGATGCGTACCCTAGAACACATTCAGGTCATGTTTAACGAGAAACAATAAATTGGAATGAGTGTCTGTGGCCGTCTGCCACATCAATCAACCGTCGGTTTGCACAATCAAATTCAGAAGCGAAGGCTCACTTGTTTTTAATGAAAGGGTCATCTATTCTAAATGAGACAAAGAATCAGGTAGAAATGAGGTCACACACGAAAAACTTTCCCAAAATAAGAACAAAATTAATAAAACTACTACTTACTCGAGGCGGCATCACTGAGTTGTAAATGAACACAAATCCTGAATTCATAATATTGTATGTTCACCAACCAAAACAATGGAGAACAAAACATCATTCCCACTTTGGGCAAAACGTAATTACATGTGGATCAAGATCTACAACTTTTGATCGCATGGTGGGAATAATGATTTCAAGATTTTTCCACAATAAATTTAACTACACGTGTGAATACACAAACTGAAGGCAAAGAAGCAGAGAAGCCAACAGGCTACAATGTACAAATTATATACCGGTATCAGCAATTTGGTTACTCTAGGAGTTAACACACCCCCCCCCCCCCCCACCCCCTCGTCATGTTTTAGGTAGACTGCCCAAGCCTGTTTTAATATTAGTTGTTAGCTGACATAATGTTTATGAGAGCGGCCCGAAAGGAGTGAACACGATACATGTATTTATGTTTTAGTTTAGTTTTAGTAGAGGTTTCACGGCGCTCGCAACTGCATAAGGCTGTGCCCGCTCTGCTTGCAGTGTGGCCAGAGCCTAAGGCAAGGTCATATGAGCGCCAGAAGATTAGAGATGTTACAAGAGAGTAACAAACATAGAAAAGAAGTACGGGAGATAAGGACGATAGATGTTTGATTGATAGGAAAGAAGAAGCAAATCACACCAGAGCATCCGCCAACCACCCACGGTATTTATGTAATTACCTCTTTGCAGTGAACGTTTTGAGTGTTGTGCACCCAGCTCAAACTCAAATTAAATTTATAAGGCCTATCGTCTATGGGTGTATTTGAGGGCGACAATGATCCCAAATTACGGAAGGGAAGCAGTGATTATTTGCTTATGTAAACGCTCAGCCCCTGATCAATTTATAGTGCAAACAGGGACTTTTTTTTTATTGAGAGGAAATGAAAAACTAAAGAAATCCTGTGATTACAGATTTTTTAAAAAGGACGAATGATGAAATCACACTTCAGGAGCAGAGTGCATGGAAACGAAAGGGTGTGTCTCTGGGTGGGAGGAGGGAGAGAGAGAGAGAGAGAGAGAGAGAGAGAGAGAGAGAGAGAGAGAGAGAGAGAGAGAGGGAGAGAGAGAGAGAGAGAGAGAGAGAGAGAGAGAGAGAGAGAGAGAGAGAGAGAGAGAGAGGGGGGGGGGAGAAAGGGACCACGGGGGAGTGAGAGACAGACAGACACACAGACAGACAGATAGACAGACAGACAGACAGACAGACAGAGAGGGCGAGAGAGCGACAGACTGTATGGTATCATGCCTGACCAGAGTGGCAATTGTCTTGCCTTGATTACGGTACCCAGTGTGGAGTTCTTGAACGCGTTTAGTACGTGTGAAGTTCTCAAGGCTCTCCACCAACGTGGCGCGTTTTAAGCGTTCAAGCTAAAGCCATAATCGTAACGTACCGACATGAGACCTCTTTCTGTCATAGATTTCATCATAGCGTGCTGCCAAACTCGAAAAAGATCGGTATATTACTCATTATTATTGTTGTTTTGTTTGAGTGTGGTTTTTTGGGGGAGGGGGGGGGGGGATTAGGAGACAACTCATCGAGATAGAAGACGCTGACTATCAATAGGTAATCTCCCATAATAAAGAAAGGAATCCCAAAGGAGAGACGCAGACCGTATTTGGCAAAACAATGTAGAATACCATATGGTATGAGTTTTACATACATTTCATATCTACAGTATTTTTAAGAATACGAAGCCCCAAATTCAACGTCAATTTTCTGATAGGCCGATAGACATGAAAACTCACTGAACGGCTGAAGTATAAAGTTTAAGAACGCTGCATTGCAATGGGAATTCCAATCAAGGTCATCAGAACCATAGCCTAGTGGGACACGTCCCGAGACTCCCAATGCTGAACACCAAAACAAGACAAAGTAGCCAGCAAGAGACTCGAACTCAGGTCGTCCGCACCGTAACCCATTATGCCACCTGGACTAACGGGTAGCACACCGTCACACCGGTAGGTGATGCCATAATCATCCAGGATTCGGTCGGACCAAGGTCAATCGGACCCCAGTATGATCCGTGCACTAACTGAGAGAACAGCACGCCCCAGGAGATCTTTCTGATCGAAGACCACACGTACCCTGACTGGCAGGAGGCTCTTTGCCCTTCCAGGTGACTCATTAACCATTTGACCCTTCCTTCTAGGTCAAGCTGCTTCGATTGTCACTTGAGACGCCTCTTGCACGCGATATTATGCTAGCTGGCCGAAGCGGGGGGGGGGGGGGGTGTTGCTTTAGTATTAGTACTTTCAGTAGAAACTTTTGATGGTAACGGTCTAGTTGGGGCAGTTAACTGAGGGCTCTCTTGTTAAAATTGCCTTTCGCACTTGACATCATAGTTACCCCCGTGTCAGAAAGAAATGATAGCTGTGCTCGAAACTAATGCTGCACTGAGGACTCTGGCCGAAGCGGACATGGTAACTGCGTTTGAACGTTCCATATTTCGGGTGAAAATATTCAATGTAGTTGGTTACGTTGAATAAAAATATTTGTTCTACAGGTATGTGCACAAACTTTCATGTCTGTAAATATTTTTAAAATATTTAACAGAACAGGGAAGCTTACTTCTGGGACTGACCTCCACCTCCTCATGTGAACAAATTCCCCCGGCCCCCTAAACACCTACATCAAACAAACTACCACCGCTCATATTATACACACATCTCTTGTCAGCAATTAAATGGAATTAAATAGACATAGCAGCGTTGGCACTTCGTTCCGGGTGACATAATAATCAAGTCATAGCCTACTAACACAACAAGACAACATTAACATCACACTTTTCCAAGTCGTGCATGTGTATTTCTAAAATATGTATCAGTCTAACATACAGATAAAGGCAATCACAAATAGGTTTTGGAAATAATGTTTAATCACTTCTTTTCCATTTCTATTATTATCAAATTGATGCAAAGTATGAGATCTTCTCGAGCAGTTTAATTGTAGATTTAGAAAAAGTACATTTTGCACTCTCCTTGCATAACAAAATGATAATAACCTATAGCAAACCCACACAGCCTGTAGCAACAGAAGTATCGGTAATTCCACGAGTCACACAGAGTATTTACAGTGGCTTTATGAAGTAACAGTTCTAAGAATGTCAACATGAACAATTATCTTTTTCATATTTATGTTCAGTTACAACACACTGTAGAGATGAGATTTTAAAAATAAATAAACATTTGAAAAAATTACATGCACATTAACATAAGGTATGAGACTATTTTTCCAAGTCTATTGGTAACAATACTACCCAAAAACCTTTTTAAAGGTACAGTTTAATGCCCAATTAGACAGAATTTATAACATAATATTTCAAAGACAGAGTATTTTATCTGTTTTGCAGACACCGGACTCAGGAGAGAAGTATTCCAGGAAGGAAAAGAAAAATTTCAGACTCCACTGCAATTCAAATCCTAAACTTCTGAATACCAGCCAACTTCACCAAAGCAACTAGACGAAACAATCACATATCTCATGAAATTTGTTTCATTTCATTGAAAAAAATGCACATGACATAAAAGCAGCAGCATTCACGAGGGGTAGAACAGGCTCCGACAGTGCATCAGTCAGAACAGATCATATTCAGAAATGGATAGACATACAATCTTATCAAAACATTCACACAACACCAAAAAAAAAAAAATCTTCAAATTTCAATTTTGTTCGTTTTTTTTTTTTTGAGTGAAGAGAAGCATATTGACACAATAATGATCATTTAGTGCTGGGAAAATCTAAGACAAACAGACAGAAACAACAGGGGGGATGTAAAGAAGTAAGACTTACCACTGGATCCCCCCCAACCATCAGTTAAAACTTCAAGATACTGCAAGAGCCAAAGAAAGAATATTATATAAGCTGACTATGTGGGAAGAGATATTACAGATAACCCCTGCATCTCTCTTGAAGAAAGTTTTAAAAATCATTCTTCTCTTGTAAAAAAAATTACCTTTCAGTCGAGGACAATCATTCTAAAAACTCTTATTACACTTTTCCCCCCTGCACTATATATATGCCTAAGAGAACCATTCATATTCATAGTAAGAGGAAACATTAAATTTCTTCCCTGTATTGGAAGGCTGATCTAAAGCCTAAGACACATGAAACAAAGATTAAAACAGATTACAACCAATTGAAAGAATATGTAAAGACAGATTCTCAAGAAGGCCAAGCAATGGAAGGAAACATAAAAGACACAGGTGTCTGATGCCCTGACAGGCGTACTGGTACCAACAAATAAATATAGAAGAAGCAATTTTACATTTATGGCACAAAAGAATATCTGAGGTCTCAGAATCTTACTTAATGAGGTTAGTCCGTTTTACCGCCCTAATCCATTAAAAATAGAAAAGTTTTCAACAAAAGGTGTGCAATTATATAAAAACTAACTTAACTCTCATTGCAGCTTTTTAATTTTAGTAATGCCCACCTATGAACCATATTACTTTACTTTACTTTACTTTTCAGATCCAGCGGCCATTTGGGTTCTAGCCCTTCGGTCTGTCGATATGGCAAAGAATTTACAGGTTTTAATCAGCTGTGCTTTGTCGCTGTATAGAGTATTTCTGATGTCTGGGGAGGCAGGTGGTTAGGTGCTACGCAGGTCGCAAAGTGCTGGGCAGTTAAAGAGGTGGTATGGTACTGTTTCATCCAGGCAGTCGCACAATGGGCAGTCGGGTGGGGTTTCCTAGCGGATCCTATTAAGGTAGGAATTTAGTGGTATGTGTTGTGTTCGCAGGTGAAAGATCACGACTTGTTCTCTTCTACTCAGGGAATTTATTACATCTTTAGAGTTGGGGGCTGTCATGTGTGCATGAACCATATCAAAAGTGAAATGAATCCGCTTTAAGAAACAAAAAGAAATCATGTCACTGTGGAACATCTCAACCCTATTCAACAAGTATTCTTCACAGGACACTGAATCTCAGAACACATAATCTAACAATAGAGAAACAGTACCAAAAATAAATACTCAACATGGTGCGCAGGAAGACTTGTTTTCTCAAATGCAAAGCTCAGGATGAAGCCCCTAAGCCTCAACTAACCCTCAACAGAGCTATTTTAAGATAAGCATAAGGAAAAAAGTCTCAGCAACTTTTTTAAAAATCTTGTCTCCACGAAGAGTGTAAATAAATAGTTCTAAAACAGTCTTTCAAAAATGACACTTAAGAAGAAAAGGTAATACTGATTTCGTAAAAACGCTGGGATGCTTTCTCCAACAAGCTTTTATTACTGTTACACTTCCCAGTTGCAGTTTATCATGTCACAAAAGAACAAAGACCATAATTTCTTAAGCCAGAAACATAATATATAGACAACACATTTGATTTCAATTTACAGAGACACAGAAAGCCAATTACAAGCAACCTAAACAAGAAGTTCATAGATGACAGATTCAGACAGTTTGTTTCTAAATTACAATTGTATCTTGAAGACAAAGAGTAAACACAGAACTAATTTCTTTTATTTTTCTTATGCAAGGCCGTATATGCAGGCAGATGCATTGGCCATCCTCAGACAATGACGGACAAACTTAATGCCTTACAGAATTGTTCCAACAACACACATAATCATAAAACATTGCTGCCCAACACATAGCCAGAGACAAAAAGTGCTTTCTGCGTTATTGATACCGAGCACATATGATGTGTGTTTAACTGATCCTGTGTGCTCCAGACAAAACTTATTAAAAATCTCAGCCTCACTGGAACAACACAAATTTTACAATCCCTACTAAGACCTGAGTATCTGCAATAAAAGAAACATGTGGCAGGTCATTCTCCATGGGTGAGCATTGCCTGAGTGACACTTTTCTGCCAGTCATGACAAACAGCACAAAAGAAGAATCTGTATAAAATGAGACTGCTTTTAACAAAAATTTGACAATGTATACAGAAAATCAGCTTCAGTCCATTAACATAACAAAATGACATCACTGATTTCGGAAAGTGCTGTATTCTTGTATTTCTTCGTCTATTACAAGGCTTGAATAAGAATACCCAGCCAATAAGACACTGAAAGGGTACTCAAATCAAGTGAAAAATGGAGCTTGTAGCAACTCAAAATCTTTCCAGTTGTACTTTGGATATGCTTCCATTGCTTTCGACCAAACCGTCAACTTAGAACTGATAAATAATGTTAATATACTCACTGAGTTATATGCATATAATAATGACATAAACATCTCACATGTTTAAAAATAGAGGTTTTTAAAAAAAAAAAAGCTTTATATCTTCCTGAAAGCTCCTGCGACTTCTCAATAACTGCATTGACTGGCCTGTTCACTCTTAGTTAATTGCTTTCTGCTATCATTCACACATTCTCTCTTGGTCAATAGCCAAGTTTCCATTTAAAGCTGTAAGAACAGAGGAAAAAAGAGTAAAGTGTTCTTCCCAGGATACCACATCCTTCACAACAGTCAGGAATCAAACTTACAACATTCATATTGAAAGTCAGACACCTTACTCTTCAAATAAGGTGCCCCTGATATTATTTATTCTGAGTAAGTATCTGCATTTGAACTGTCCACACGTCACTTCTACAAATTCAGTTGATTAAAAAAGTAAACAGGAAACTCCCTGAGGTTTGAAAACACAAGTATATTGAATTGCGAATTCAAGGTTTCATCAAACATGCCCCAGCAATAATAATAATAAATAGCATTTGTATTGCTCATAACCTCCACTCTGCAGCAAGCTCTATGCACTTTACACTATATTGTTACCCCAGCAGACCATAGAACACTCAAGTATAAAAGCAGTTGATTAGGCGCTCAAACACTAACAAACTGACAAGATCTTTCACTGTCTATAGCCGGGTACCCAATCCCACCTGTGTGAACTGAGGAAAATTTGTGTAAAGTGCCTTTCCCAAGGACACAACATCGGGTTCCTGATGGGATTTGAACCCACACCTTACAGTTGCAAGTCTGAGAGCCTAACCACTAGTTCACCAATGCCACTAATATACATACTGATAATGGAAATGAAAATAATCAGTGATATTTTATGGCAGAATAACACAATGACCTTCAAACCCTTCTCCGCCACTCAATATCATGACCTCCCCTACTTTCCCAGTACCACACTGAGAAACCTTTATCGACTAAAACAACACTGTTAGAAAATGAGACGCACATATGTGGAGAAAAATATTATCTCTTCAAATAATAAGATTCAGCAGCTACTTCAAGTGATAGATGCATGGTTGATGTCCAAAGTTAACAAGCTTAACCCTTTGTGAACCCTGACCTCCTGAGGCTACTACGCCCCTCTGCCTGAGCGACACACGTCTACAATACTCGCTCATTTATATCTTCATCAGAATCACTCCGGGTAGTCCTCGTCACTACCAGTATTTAATTCAGAAATATCTTCAAAATAATCAATAACATCCTGTGCAGCAAACACTGCTTTCCATGTGCGCTTTGTCCCAGGCAGGCGGGGTTGGGAATAGGGTCTCACTCACCGGTGGCTAGGCCTACGGGCAATTTTACATGCCACTCGTGTACCGGCAGCTAGGGCTCAAAGGGTTAAAGAATGTGAACAGAAAAAGAATTCAAATCAAACACAAGAATTTCAAAACAAGAAAAATATGACAGCAGTGTAGTAAATAGGTGCAAGGAGGAGGGTGGGTGGGGGTGGGGAAAGAAAGGAGATGGGACTCTGAAAAAAAAAAGCAGCCTTTCAACTGAAACTACAGCATTGGAAGCATTTGTGTGTATGCCTGGAGAAATGACCCAGTTGTTGATAATCTTGAATATTAAGATAAAGGAATATTCTTGTAGCAAATTCAATGCTGAAGATGCTGATTTGTTAATTGTTTAAATATATTGAGTAATTTAAAGATATGCCCCATTTTGTAACACAGGGTATTAAAACGAAGTTGGGAGAAAAAATCAATTTTGTAGCCCATGTTTAACCTTTGGTGAAGTACAACATGTAGCAAAAATAATTAATAAAAATATTAAGATTTAAAATACAAAAACCTTTCAATACGTTAAAAAAGAAACGGTTAAACGTATGTTTTCAAATGGAACTAAATGTCTGACCAGGTACATCTTTTTTTACCTTTTTACCCTGTTGTTCTCAAATAGCTTTGCCGACTGGGACCTTTCTCCAGGCACACATTTAATTAAATGAGACATCACACAAACACAAAAGTGTAAGAACGTAGAAAAGAAGGGAGGAAAAATGTTTAGTTAGTTTTAGTAAGGTATTACGTCACTCGCAACTGCATAGGGTCATATGAGGACCAAGGGGTGGATGTCAACAGAGAAGTCCAAATGGGAAATCAGCCTTACTCTGCTCACCCTCTCGAGCTTCAACAGCACAAAGTCTGCTTTGACTATCAAGGTACCCCAGACATAGCAGTTCAAAAGAGAGAGACAAACATACAAAAGAAGTAGAGTAAAACTGACGATAGTAAGGATGAGGAAAGAAAAAAGAAAGCATTGACAGGAAATCAAGATTTCAATGCCCACATGAGTGACAAAGGACAAATTTTATAGATACATTTCATGACATCAAATACAGGTGGAACATTTGTAATAGAACCGCATATTTATAACTCTGTATTCTTTGATATGGCTCGTCTTATTCATAGCTAATTCTTTGTGGATGGCACAGTGTAGTATATGAAAATATAACACCACAAAATAATGAAAATGCAAAAAAGCACAGAATATGTACAACATTTTTTTTTTTACGCTTCACAGCAACAATAAAAACACTATATAACACTGGCAAACCTCAAAATTACATACTGAAGGATGATAAAGTAATAATGGAATGAATTTTTCTCTCAAACATTATCATTTATGTATTGACCAAAAAAAAAGGTGAAACATTCTGAACATTTTTTATGACAAAAATATTTATGAAGGACATTCGTGTAAGCTGACTGAAACGCAGAGAGAAACAAAGTATATAAGATATATATAAGAACATTTGTTCAAATGTAACCTGCGAAAGTTACTTCAAAGAATAAGTATTGAAATGTGATAGGTCCATGTTCCTTTTACAGTTGTACCAACTTCTGTAAGAGAAATGAGTGTTCCAGTAAAGACTCAAAATACATGAAATACAAAACACAAAGAACGCACATCATCTCCATCAAATGCAAAAAACAACAATTTATGAAACCTTGTACTCAGAGTCCATATTTTATGGTCTTTCAGCATATTCATTTTACCTATAGGAGGCCATAAAAAAAGAAAATAAATTATTGTCTAAGATTAGAATGGAGACAAAAACCTCCACCCCCCCCCCCAAAAAAAAAAAAAAAAACC
>NW_004797447.1:986868-1018865 GCF_000002075.1 Aplysia californica
GGAAAAAAAACCCCCCCCCCCCCCCCCCAAAAAAAAAAAAAAAACCGATTAAAAAAACTAGACAAACAAAAAGAAAACATTTAAAAAATTAAACTCCATTTGTATATTTAACAAGTCACTGCATGCATATATTCAACAAGCCACGGCAACAAATACGGAACGTCAATACTGATTTAAAAATAAGTTTACATAAAAAGCCAAGTTGATATGCAAAAATCTAGATCATTTTGATCACAACAGACGAACATATTTGTGTCACGATGCCATTGAATCAGGCGTTTGTCAATTTTTAGACATTTTGAGTTATGGGTATCATCTTAAAACTTGTTTATTTGTCTTGCAATCAATGAAAAAAACTCCCAAGCTATCTTCAATAGGAGTCGAGATATTTCGGATTGAAGGAGGTCGGGGTCACCTGGTTTCAGGGAGAGGTAATGTTAGCGATAAAATGGCTGCCAAAATTTGGTTACTTCCAAAGCTTGAGAGCCCTTGGAAATTGTAAATTTACATTTTTTAGTGCCTTTCATCAACGTTTTTCAGAAAGATCGATACAGTAATGTGTTTTCTCATGGATATAAAAAGGGTTAAGCCAAAAAATAAAAATTTGATAAGAATTGCCAAGCAGGATGAAAGAAGCTGTTTTCTTCGATTTCATTATTTTGACAAGCACCTAATTTCACCCCAATGCCTCACATGTAATAATTCTCTTTTTAAAATAAATCTGAACAATAGAACACGGCTTACAAAACAGGTAACAACTGCCGCTTCACTCCAGCAAATATAACATCAACTTTTTAACTTTTTTTTGTCAGACATGAACAGTTGACTAAAAAATGAAAAGGCAGATGGCAGTAACAGTCCCAAAATGTTCTTTTAACGAAACTTTACTACATCGTAGGAATAACACTCTAGCATCCACTTCAGCACGGCTAATTTTGTGAAAATCCACAAGAGATAAGAGGGAAAAGAGTCTACCGTCAAGGAATTTTTCAGGGTATTTGCTGATCATTAACAAATTCTATTCTTGGCATGAAATGCAAAATCATGGGCAGTGTATAGAGATTCTATTCCTTCAAAAACATAATAATACAATGGTATGAATGTCATCGTGTTTGAAATCTATCAAGCTCCTGGCAGTCGTCCCTCATCCTGCAACCAATACAATAATACATCCTGCAGCCCGATGAACAATACCTACCTATTTATACCCTGCCAAAATACGCAATTTGTCACACAAAGCCAGGCAGTTTTTTTACTTATTCAGTTAAAAATTACAGCTTTTGAAAAGTTTGCTGAAATATTGTTAACATCATGCCATGACTGGACAGGAAAACTTTCCCTTTCAGTAGCTGATGTTACTCAAAAATATATGAAAAAATGAGTCTTTCATCTATATGAGAGAATGAAGGGGACTCAAATTGCAGATGGGACCTTTACCTTTCAAGAGAAGTATTAAAGAGGGTAGTTTATACTGTTAAAATATCAAAGTAATCTTGACCTTCTATAAAACTTGATGACAAAATAAAATTGTAGACAGCCATGTAATATTGAATACTAAGTCGTGTGTGATAACAATAAATTATAATTTAAACACATAAAAAGCTGAAAAACCAATAAAGTTATTATTAATATAAGGTGAGACAGCAGTGTCTTCAAAATTTATACTTTTAGTTTTTTGCCATATTTATTTCGAACATAATCATTTAAAAAAACATAAAGTGCTGAAAGCAATCACTAAAAGATGTTAGGTAAAAACAAGCCAAGAGAAGATCTATATGCACGGACAGTAGCTTTGTCATGTATTTTTCAAAAAAGTAAAATAATACACAATCAGGAATGACCCCTGTTGCTAAAAAAACAAATCTTGATTCAGGGAACAGTACAGATTGCTACTGAAAATCTTGTTATTAAAAAATAAATTATTTTTTAAAAATAAAGAGTCAAAAAGACATTTGAAGGAACACAGCTGATGAAGACGAGAAAGAGGCGGCACTTTTGATAATAATATCCTCAATAAATAATAGTGATTCCGCATAACAGTAGCTGTACTTTCAAACTGAGATAGTTGGCCAACGCTTTCAAAAATAAAAATTCACTTGGGACTACAAGAATGACAGATACAATCAGAGAGTAGGTCTTTTCTTTGAACAGCCTTCTGAAGCAAACTTTACAAAGCACAAGAACAAACTTACACACACCCAGATCTTTTGAGAGAAAAGTTCAACAAAGTTAGGCTGACTCAACACATCAACTATAAAAGTAACCAACACACTGATTGTAAATGTTTTACATCTACATCAACATGGTTTAGGTCATGTAGACAGGCTGCCTGAAACCTGCCTGAAAGCTGACTGGGATACAGCATTCCAACAGAAAGAAGGAGATAATCAATAAAACAAGTTTCCCTACTTAGCAATCGAACTCATGTCCTATGTGAGCAATTGTGAAGAGTCAAACCATCACATCAGAGACACCAGTATAAACACTCTGAGGTTCAAGAAAAACAAACTTAGTCTACCACACGTACATAGAGAAATTTGCACATGATGAAAAGATTTCAGCATTCCGCCAATTTCGCTATGTGCATGCCAGACTTTATTCAATAAATAATGAGAGCACATAAATCTAGGCAGTGACTAGAGGACAGAAGTTAAAGAAATCTCATACAGTTACTGAAAATCTATTTCAAAGAATAGAAAATGTTGTCATGGAAATTGAGCCAAGACTGTCCGACCGGGCAGCATAACCTGAAACAACAGCTCTATGTCTCCATTCAGTCCTTCCTGGGTATTCTATTCCTCCCCCAGCTCATTCAAATCAGTCATCCTGTCTGAGGTGGAATATTTTTCTTGCTCCTCTGTCATTTTGTCAAACAACACTTTCCCTGATAAGTGCATCGTTCAAATAAAAAACAGTATCTTAAAATGCACAATTTGTACGTCCATAACTGTAAGCTACACTCACACACTTTAGCAGGAATGTAAAAAATCTTGTCCTCTCTCTAAGGAGTGCAAAAATAAAAATGTACTCCCGATACTAGAAACTTCCACCATTGATGAACACACATTCTACATCTATACGCTCATGTCAACCGCAACACCATGATGCCCATTTTGCATCACTAATGCTTTCTCAGTCTCTTGCACAGAGGTACAGTTCTCTTCCTTTTCTTTAGAAATGCAACCGTTGGAAGTGACAAGGGCCTCAGACTGAGGAGATGCAGTCACAATGACTTCCTCCACATGTATTCTGTCTTGTAATGGAACTCCAACCGTCTCCTCAAGCAAAAGCATGGACAAACTGCACAGAAGAGTCAGCACGCCAAATATGGTGAAGGGAATGGCCTTCGAACTCTCTCCCTGTCAACAGGAAAATTACACATTAACAATTTATCTGCCCAAATTCAAGAGATATTTACATACTGTGGTTTGAGTTTGAAGAAAGAGAAGCACATAAGCAAAGTTTAGAGTAGAAAAAAAAAAACAAGACAGAAAGAAGAGAGAGAGAGAAAAGGAGTGGTGCACCCTAACCACAAGACAAGGTTCAAATCTTGCCCCATGGGCATGTCACATACATCATGGATAGGACCAAGGTTGTTCTCAAGCTGGTACAAATTCAGGGGATTGCAAACTAAAATACAGTCAAACCTGCCATGATGGCCACCTGTACAAACGACCACTTTCCATTTCCTCCCTTGCATTTTTTCTGTATAATTTAACTGTGTAAAACGGTCACCAGTCCAATGCAGCCGCAGCCACCTTATTTTATCAACCCACGGTCAAATTTACCTGCCCGAGGCGACCAGGTGTGGTCTCGACTCGCCCGACGCTTTGTCATAAATTCTTAATCGGCCTCTGACATTGTGGACGGGCTGTCATAATCCATTCAACTGTCCTTATTGTTTGTCCCTCCAATGAATGTTTATCCAAGTTGACCAATGGGTAGGCTAACAATAAATTTTCGACTGCTGGTGAGGGAAGCATGTGATCCTTCATAACCTATAAGCCCCTCCCACAACTCATACACAAATCATACGCGAAGTGACTGGACACTGTTTTGTTTACTTAATCTGCAACAAAAAAAACAAAGGATGTTAACGTGAATTTGCGACAGAAGCGTCGCTCATTCTCCGAGTGGTGGCAACCCAGTGTTTGTTATACCATGACATTCGGTCTTCATCGTCTCACATTCTTTATTTTATTCTGGCACAAAATATCAGCAACAAAAAAGCTAACCCCAAAAAAACCCAACAACAGCCAGCAAAGAAACAACAAGAACAACAACAACAACAACAACAGAAAAACCCTTTCCAACATCCCTCCCCTTTCCAAAAGAAAACAACAACAAAACTTTTGGATTCGCCTTACGGCAGTCCTAACTCTGACATCAGCCCCAGTTTGGACCTCAGAAAAAGAAATGGTTTACTTTCTTAATTTTGATCAGTCCTGCCTGAGACGGCCACCTGTGTTGTACGGCCACTTTTCTCCTTGACAATGGGTGGTCGTTTTTTATACAGGTTTGACTGTACTAGGAGTACACGCTACCACATGACAAACCATAAACCAGTTCAGAATCATATGAGCACCAAGGGGTCGATGTCAACAGACAAGTCCATACGGCGAATCAGGCTTTCTCTGCTCACCTCTCTAGCCTCAACAGCACAAAGTCTGCTTCGACTATCAAGGCACCCAGAAATAGCAGTTCACAGGAGAGTGACAAACATAAAAAAGAAGTAGAGGAAAAAAGACGATAGTAAGGAAGAGGAAAAAAAGGCAGCAGTTTCCCCCTATGTTGTTTCGGCACAGTATGAGCATGACATTGATAAGTCAGCCCATTTACAATTCTATGGTGCATACGAACATGCTAATATCCCCCCTTTGGGAATGGCCTAAAGACAGAAAGTGATGAATGATGGAGTCTTACACTGAGCAGTCAAAATAACCACACAGGGGAAGAAACATAAGCAATTCATCTAATATTCCCAGCCCACATAACACTAAGGAACTACACTGATCTCCCATACCTACAAAAGAACATAGCACAAGTCACTTCAATATTCATTAGCAGCTTAAATTCTGAAGTCAAGTGAGTACTCAAATTCAATTTAATGCAAAATAGCATGGGGGGGTTGGAGCTTCACAAAACAAATGCTAAAGGCATCACAAACCATGCACAGCTTTTACCAGGACAGAACACTGCACAGACTTACCAAGAAAACAAATTGAGAAGCAACAATTCCTCCTATTCTGGCTGACATAGAGCACGCTCCGACACCAATATTTCTGTGGATACAGTAGCCAACATTCTCATTACATGCATTTACATTGATATTTAAATAGGTTTCGCGCACTTGTATTTACTTTTCTAAGACAAACACAATTCTGTAGGGTTAAATTTTCTTGTGATTAAAACATAAAAAGGAAAAATAACAAGTAAAAAGCAGTCTTTCTAATTCAAGTAAAGAATACAATGCTTATCGAATGTCGGAAACAGGTAACAGACTCAGTTTCTTTGGCCTAACAACACATTATAATAAAGACTTTAGATAAGAATCAGCTGTGCCATGTATCTTCTACAGTCTCCTTGTAGTAAGCATATTTCATACAGTTTTCTGAACTGTAACTATTTGCTGAACTCACAGAAGAGAGTAAGCTTCACCTGCATAACCACCAAAATTCAACATGTTCCAGTGTCTTTGGGCAAGTTTTTCCCTCCCCTCAATTATAACCTGTGCGAAGATCAAGTGCAGCACTTTCAAATTTCTCTACTTTGTTTCTGGTGGAACAATTAGAAAACTAAATTTCCATACCCCCCCCCCCCCCCCCCCCCCCCCCCCAAGCACACAAACAACACACACTTTCACTCATTAGGATTTTACTAAATGTTTGTTCTTGTCTTACCTTACAACAGTTGGGAATGTCTCTGCGGAGAAGACCTGCACTGCTGCCCATCCTCCAGCTATAAAAGATTTGCTGATCATGGCCATGGTGATGGTCAGTGCAGAGAGTTTATCAAAGTTGCCTGAAGAGACAGGTAGAAGTTATTTATAAATGTAATGAAGAAAACCACTGAAACATCAAATACTCTGTTTACAAGAAAAAAAACTCTGATATTATTCATTGTTATGCAACACCTGTAAAACTTGTTTTTTTCTTTAAAGTTTCGGAACATAATAGCCCATTTAAGAAAAAGGAGATGAAAACAGGTATCAAATTAAAATGAACACAACTCATTAATCTACAATTCATACAATGGCCTCAAAAACCCACTCCTCTTCAGCAATCTTTTCCTGCATAACATTGTACTTATCAACCAACAACCCTGACCTACTCATTCCACCACCAGTCTTTAAAAGTTGCTTCAATGATTCTGCCTAGGTCTGATGAAATCTTAGATTAAAACAAAAACATCAAGCTGGCTTCCTTTGATCACCCCAAGCTAAAGAAAAAAAAATCAAGAAGAGTTTACAGGTACTTATTCAGAAATATGTTTTGTGATCTACTTCATGTAATTCTACATATATATGTTCAAAACCCAAAACTTAACTAGTGAATTAACTGACCAAGATACAGGCTAAATACACAAAATGCAATTTTGTGCCTTTATGGAGACCAAAGGTAAAGAACATCTCACCAGTCAGATCTATGACAAGAACAGACAGGCAGGTCAAACTAGCGGTCAGCATGAGTAGAAATGTGGTCCTCCGGCGGCCCAATTTATTGTTGGTGTAAAGTACAAAAAGCAGGGCAGGGATTTCCACGATGCCCGAGATGAATACATTCAGATAACGATCACCAGCCAGATTCCGTGTGTTGAAGTTCAATCCATAATACACAGAACTGGCTACAAACCTGAAGTGAAACAAATAAATATATATAATGTGGTAATTGATGCCCAAAACTGATGCAAAAGTAAAAACTGATTACAACTTTTTCCACTTGAACTTTAAACTTTTGTTTAATTCTCAGATAAAAATTGTTTCAGACAAGCAGAGAAAGCAAGACGAAAATATGACAATGAGAGACAGTCAGATACAGTGGAATCTGCTTTAACTAATATCTGTGGGACAACCAGATTTTCTTTGATTTGACTGTTTTCAATTAAGATTGATTGCTCAAATAGTAATGATCATCGAAAGCATAGAGTTGAGAATGCCATGATTGCAGCAAATTTTACTTTAGGAATGAGTTTTCTGTTTCCCCATATACCTCTTTCAGTAACTGCAGTTTGAGTGGCAAGCTGCACGTGGCCCACATTGTGCTTTCTATTCAACATTGTAAGATTGCTTGAAAAGTCTCACAGACAAGACGTAAGAGTAGATTAGCACACTGTACTATGCTCTACACTAGGTCAGATGGCATGTGCACAATCGAAACAAGGAATTCATTAGAACAAACTGACAGAAATTCCTCTATTACTTTGCTGAAAATGTACTTTCTGTGTGTCGAGGGGAAGGACAGGTATTTAAATTAAAAGAAAAAAGCAAGGCAACAGAAATGACAAAGGAATAGAAAAAGTATAGGGACCTTCCAGAGGAATATGATATCACTGAAGCTCACACTACAATTAAAAACACAAGAACAACAAAAACTGAACAAGGCAAAGCCAGAGATTCTATCACCACAACAGACTTCTGTATTTATTGTTTTAAAAATGATGTCTTCAAGACCAGAAAAAAATTGATAACAAACCTAAATGTTTGAACAACATCACAACAGAGAAACAAACTTACCACCCAAACATACAAACAGCAGTTCCTTTCCCCAGAGACAGTGAAGTACACAAGTGCCAGTACGAGTATTGCCGACGCGTAGCTTTCTTAATCTTTTCCCTCTGTGAGAAAAAAATAACAAAACAGCTCAATATAGTTCATTATACTCTTTTAAATTAAAAGCAAAATATTTTTTCATTTCCTTTTGGTCACTTAACTGGACTTCTTTACAGAAAAGCAGTTTCATTACCATTGGAAACTAAATCAAGAGCATCACAAGGATGAAACGGGATTTCAGTACCTGTGCCTAAATTACATGTCAACATCTCATCTGCAAAAATAAAATTTTAAAAATCATTTGACAAACTTAAAACATTGCTCCTACTACAAAGTTTTTGAATGCTTGAAAATATCCAGTAGAGAGTATCCCCTACAGTACAACAGACCCTATTTACAACAGAGGCATCATACAGGATACAAAAGAAAATAAAGAGAAAATATATTTTATAAAGCATTAGCATAAATAAGCTCACTACAGTGTATAACTGATCTCAAACAAGATCCAGATCAAGTCACAAAATTTTAAAAAGCAAATATTTGATCTGAAACTCTAAAACAAAACAAGAAAAAACATTCAGAACTCATCAGTACATTACTTTTCTACATACAGCCCTGTTAGGTCCACAAAAAAGAAAGGAACTAACAGTCAGTGTACGCTCTTACCTTGACATAACTCTCCAGAGAACTCAAATCTGGGACAGGTCGTTTATTGAACACAGCTGCTTCCTTGATGATTTTGCTTGCCTCCACAATATGTCCACGACTCAAAAGCCAGCGAGGACTCTCACTAATAAACCTAAGACAGATTCAAATAAGCAAATTAAACATAGCCAAGAGTCTGGTAGTAAAACTAAACAGGAGGCAATGACACAAGTTCAGTTTGAAAAAAAAAGAAGTAGCAGCCTATGACTTACACTACTTTGAGTGACACTCCATCAGTGAAGAGTTATTACCACTCTTAATAGGCGACTATAATATTTTTTTTTTTGCATGCATGGTGTGCCAAAACGCTTTATTACAAAACATATTAATGGGCTATTTCAGAAAAATCAACAAGCTCAACAAGGAAGTAGTCATGGCAGTCACTAAGATAATTATCACCTGACCAGAAAAAAAAAGGTTGCTTGAAGAAATGCTGAGAATTCTCTTGACACCCAACTGAACAGAAACTAGCCCATGCATAGAGTAGGTTGTTTCATTTTCACTGTTGTTATACAAAGACAAGATCATGAGAAAACAGTTGACTACCAAACAAAATCTCTCAAATTAACTCATCATGCATTTATTATCTGGCATACACGATAGATATCTATAACAAACACAGGGTCCCCACCAAATCCTGGAAAATTTTTTCAAGACCCCCAAATTTTTTTCATGACCCCAATTCGAGGGAAAAATCAGGCCGCTGCGCGTCAAGAACAATCCCCCAAAAAGCCAACCTATCAAAGATAAAAAGTCAAAATGTCTATACATAAATGCAAATGTACATTTTGTAGTATAGTCTTCAAACAATAGATGACTATAATACTGGGTGACTGCCAACCCAGCTTCTCAATTTTCCAAGGGAGGGGCCTCATCCATTTTCCAGGAACGCGTTACATAACAATGAAAGCGTGTGCTCCATTTATATCTAATATAATACATGTATATGTTTGTGAATACACACACACACACATGTAGGTACATTATATCCAGTTAACAACATGTCAGTGTTTTGGGATCTTGAGAGACTTTGGTATTTCAGTCTGTTCTTACTTATTTATATTTT
Source organism: Aplysia californica (assembly GCF_000002075.1). Classification (NCBI taxonomy): domain Eukaryota; kingdom Metazoa; phylum Mollusca; class Gastropoda; order Aplysiida; family Aplysiidae; genus Aplysia; species Aplysia californica. Next base: position 996,408 of record NW_004797447.1, read on the forward strand.
CCCATCATCATATTAGCCAACATAACAAACTATAGGCCCTATATTTTAAAAAAATGAATCCTGTTTTGAGCCTGAAAAAAGACCTAGAACTAGAAGATCGACTGTCAATAACCAGTCTGTGTGTCACGATTCAAATAATAAACGTGAAGACGAAAACCGTTACTGCAACTCAAAGTAGAGTAATGACTAGAATGGCTCAAGTACACCTATTCAGTGTGAGAGGTGTAAGAATTGGGGTGGGGGGGGGAGGGGGCGCGCAAGATGCAGTGACACTGAAAATCTGCCAATCTTGAACAGAAAGCTAATAAAATATAGGGTAAGCCAAATATAGATATAAATTACAATCACCCCATCCAATGAAACGCGAACACTTTAGTTCAATAACAAGGCATGACGGATCCTGATTCCACACAAGGCCTGCACCAACGCGCGCTTTGCAGAGAGCTCTAAAGTAGTCATCAAAATGCTAAAAATTTGCTTTCCAAGTTCAGTTTTTGTCCTCTAGCGTTGCCTTCAGCCCCCCCCCCCCCCCCCCAAATCCCCTTCCACGAGTGTATCTTTTAAATGAGTCCTATACTTCACAGCGCTCAGACCGCCGGTACTCACAGGTTCATTGACCGGTCACGAGGGCGAACCTGTCAAGACGCTTGTATAACTTCTTTTTCTTTTTTTTTTCCCACAAGCGACAGCAGAGGGCAATTTTTAATATTGATTTATTTTCAAGGCGACACAGCGTTCATAATGCACAACCTGCATGTTACAAATGTTGCGTTATCTATCAGACTATTACCGGAAAATTTCTGGGCGGTAACGAAAGCAGATCTTGATTCTTCGCGATCGAGCCTCGGTGTCACACATACTTCCGTCACAGCGGATGTTTCAATTACGTTTCCTCTTTAGGCCTCATCAACCATACAGTCTAGATAGCTGCACATTACACAGGCCCTATACTTTCCCGACTTACCGTCCCATCACAAAATTCCCGACTTTTTCCCGACCTCCCGACCCATCTCAAAATTCCCGACTTTTTCCCGACCTCCCGACCCATCTCAAAATTCCCGACTTTTTCCCGATTTCCCGACCCTGTGGGGACCCTGCAAACATGAACTTATAAGCAAAAGTTTTATTTTGAAGTGTGCTGCAAGTTTGACAGGTTTGGGTCCACACACAACACATTTTTGCGTGGCTTGTGAAGCAACTCGCCCTTGGAAAGGTTTGGGGGGTCCCCGATTCTGTGATTAAAGTACCAAAGACATCAATACGGAGTCGCAGTCTGAAGTTTGAGATGCTAAGAGAATCTTTGAGACAAATATTGAAAAATGATTTGGTGCTAAAGCCGTACAAAATCCAAGTTCACCAACAACTCGCTGAAGCAAACACGGATGCCAGAGTGGACATGTGTCCTTGATTCTCCGACAAGCTGATCAGGATGAAACTTTTATCCGAAGGTTCTTGTTCTCTGATGAGGCTCATTTTTACTCCATCGGCTATGTGAACAGCAAAAACTATGTTTATCCAGAATCAGCAAAGCCTGACTAGGTTTACAAGTAAAGGCCTCATAATCAGAAGTGTGGTCAGTGATAAGTCATCAGGGCATCATCGGGCCTCTTCTTTCTCAGTGAAAATGAACATCAGCATCTGGTCACAGAGAACTCTGACCGATACCTCATCATCCTATCAAAGTTTTGGAGAAGCCTGTGGCAATTTGTTGGACCTGAAGGGAGACGGAACAAGCCGTTTATGAAGATGGAGCTGCACTTCATGTCTCCAAATCTGTTGAGCACGGGATCAGCAACCATTTTGGTGCCAGGAGTCAGGCATGGGACTGAGCACAATTTGACCCGTAACAGTAACAGTCCAAACTAAGTCCACTGGACTTCCACCTTTGGGGATACTTGAAGGACAAAGCTGCAAGCATGTGGAAAATCCTTTGAAAGTATTCAGGACTTGCGAGAAGCTATCATGGAAGGTACTAAAGAGATTTCCCTCAAGCAGTGTTAAAGCATGACCGTCAATTCACTCCGAGTGTCAAAATGTGTCTTACCCGAATTGGACGATATCTGGAGCACTTCGTAACTTTGTGGTTGGCAAATTTTATTGTGTAAACAAAATAAATCCGAATTAATATTCCACGTTTATGAGCATTTTCCTCTTGGTGCTAATTTGTTCATGGCGGTTTTATCAGCGTTATTATGGATGAACATTTTTCCAGGCCACTCGGTACCTTAGGGACTCTTACAACCATGATCACATTTAAATTGTGAGATGACAGAACAAAATATGCGTTCAGAGTCATTTGTGTATCCGACTACCCCCCCCCCCCCCCCCCTTGAAAAAGAAAACAAAAACAAAAACAAACAAAAACAAACAAAAACAACTGGGGGAAGCCTGAAGTAATAAGACAAAAGAACGTACCACCACAACGGGAGCAGGATAACGCTAGTCGCAGACATGGCAATGTTGAGGGTGCGCCAGTCACGGATGAAGTAGGCCCACAAAGCAAGTGTCATTAGCCCCACAGCCCAAAAGCCAACACAGCCACAGAACGTTCTCCATTTCGGTGTAACAAACTCTAGAGGCAGCACAAAGTTTACCACCAGACAGCCTGCAAGTAAAATGTTTTGACAAAATATAAATACAACAAAAAGTTGTCTATGAAAGTCTTTAAAACAACTGGTACCTTGCCGGCTCCAAATTTAAGGTGTATCTTACTGATACAAAACAAATTATCTTTACTTTTTAGTTTACCAACAGGGTATAAACATGATATCAATCAAAGTATCTTAAAGACATACAGTCAAACACAGTTGACTTTTACATACAAAACTCGAATTCATGGATAGCTCAAACAATATGCCATTCTTTGACTGAACTGCTATATTTTCTTTATATTTGCAGCACTGTTTTCTCAAACAGCCACACAGCTATGTCCAATAGTTCATCCCATAAAGCCAAATTAAATTTTCCCCAACAAACTTCTCGAACTCAGATCACCCTGGGCACAGGATGTAAAACAAAACACATCCACCATCATTGAGAGCATCGGTTTTACATGAGTCCACAGGGCTGGCCCTGTCACTGTGTGACACACACACTACTAGTACTGAGACACATCATCTCATATTACTTGAAGTGTACATAAGGCACTAGAACATCCTTGAATCTAGACATGAGAGGGTGGGTGCAAGGTGGTGGGGTGCAATCAAAGACAGAGAATGTGCCACTGCAATGGATCATATGGAGTGTGAATTATGTTAATGTTTGAGTGCATGTTTGTTTGAACATGATGGGGGAAATGACTACACAAAAGAGGTGAGTGGCATGCTCTGACCAGTGTTGTTTTTAGGTTTAGTAAGAGTAATGGCACAAGCAACACAGTAAGGTCATATAAGTGGCGAAGATTAGGTGTTACAAGAGAGTCCACCTTTACCTATCCCGTGGACTGGATGTTTGTCGAGGTACTTTTGAAGATTTGGCCACTAGATTCCTCCACTCTTTCCAGTCTTCAGCTTTTCTGAGCGTGTCTTTGAGTTCCAGGCTTCTCCATTCCTTGATGTTGTCCTCCCAACTCTTCTTCGGTTTGCCTCTGCTCCTTTTTCCCTGCACGCTGCCTTGCAGGATCATCTTGGCAAGGCCGGAAGAATGGGTGATGTGTCCACACCAATGCAGTTTGTGTTTCCTGACCTGAGTGAAAAGCCAGCATATGATCCAATTTCGTCTTTAATCCCTTGTTTGATTTCATCATTTGCGATGTGATCTTTGTACGAGATACCAAGGATTTTTCGGAAGCATCTCATCTCCACAGCAGTGATCCTTCTTTCAAGGTCTGCATTCAAGGTCCAGGATTCACAGGCATACAAAAATACTGACATGACCAGGGAACGCATCAGTCTGATCTTTGATCTGACGGTGATATTTCTGTCGTTCCAGATGGTTTTCAACTTGGTCATTGCTGCTGAAGTGATGTTCTTGTTGTTGTTAGACATCAGTTAAGTCTCAGCACTGATTTCCATGCTGTAGGCTGTGGAGGTCTTTTCAAGATGGTCTATCAAGTTGACTAGTTCTTGCTCTTGTCCGGCAAGGCCGTCTATGTCGTCCTGTAAAATGTAAGTTATTAATCGTTCTTCCCCCAATACCGACTGTTCTTTCGCGATTTTCAAGTGCATCTGTCAATACTGTCATGATTCTCTCCAAGAAAAGGTTGAAAAGAGTGGGTGGGAGCAGACAACAATGGCGTGCACCCACTGTTGTTCGTTACCATTCCCCAATATTGTTGTTGAAAAACACTGCTCTCGTAGCTTTGTTGTATAGCTTTTCTATGACTTCGATCAGGTTGGCGTTGATGTTGTATAAGTTCATGGTTGCCCACAAAGCTTCCTGTCATACTCTGTCAAAAGCTTTTTTGAAGTCCAAAAATACATGGTGAAGCTCCTGTTGGTGTTGGAAGTACTTTTCCATGATGGTTCTCAGGTTGAATATTCGTTCATTTATGCTGCACCGTCCTGAAGCCTGCCTGTTCTTCTGCTATGATTTTCTCTAGGTGTGGCTTCAGTCTGTTGAGAATGACTTTAAGCAGTTCTTTACTAGGATGGCTAATCAAGATAATAGTACAATAGTTTCGGCATTGTTGAAGATTGCCTTTCTTGGGAAGGGTGATGATCAAGAATTGAGTCCACGGTGTTGGCTATTCGCCTGTCTGCCAGATCTTATTGCAGATCATCCATAGCAGGTCTATCACTGAGTCTCCACCTACATGAACTAGTTCTGCTGTGATGTTGTCTATTCCAGCTGATTTCCCTTTCTTCAGTGATGAAATTGCAGCCACTTTCTCTTCTGGTAAGATGCTGCTTTTGTCTTTGTCTTGTGATAGGGAGACATTGAGCACTCTTGGACCTCCTGTGGTTTTGTGGGTGTACAGTTCAGAGCAATAATCTGTCCACCGGTTCTGAACTTCTTGTCCCCTGTGATGCATTGTGTATCAGGTCTTCATCTTCAGGTATCAATACTGGTATCCTACCCCTTCCTGTTGTCTGTCCTCTTAATCAGCTGTCTTTCTCATTGTATTATTTGTTGCAAAGTTAGTTTAGGCCATCTCTGAGTGTGCTGTTCTTTGTCTTCCTCTTCTCTCCCTCTATCTTTCCACACAGCAGCAGCTTCTCCAGTCCATTTGATCTATTTATGTGGCTAAAGAATCTCATTTGTCTTTATCATCTGATGGTTCTGATTATAAGATCTTTCACAACCTGCCATTTGGAGCACTTCACTATTTAAATTTGTTTTCTCTCTTTCAATGAGGTTCTGAGTATGCCTATTCTCTTTAAATACAACATTATGGCAGACTCCAGTCTTCTCTATCTTTGTTTAGAATTAGTAAGAGTTTTACAGCACTTGCAACACAATAAGGTCATAGAAGTGGAAAAGATTAGAGGTGTTACAAGAGAGTAACAAACACAAAAAAGAAGGAGGGGAGATAAAGAGGATAGATGTTTGATAGGAAAGAAGAAGCAAACCACACCAGAGCACCCACCAACCACCAACTCTGTCCTTGTATAGAATCCATCTCTCTTACAGAGACAAAAGGGAGGACCATACGAGTGCTTTCAGGGTTCTTATTTTTGTGTTCACTGGTATATTTCTGTTTCAAAGGACAGGTTTCATCTTGCTGAAAGCTTCTTTAGATATTGCAATCCTTTTTAAAAATCTTTTTGTCACTTTTTACATCTAGTGTAATTGTGCGACCAAAGTAGGCCTATTTAATAAAGCTGTTGACCCGTTTTATTCTTTCGTTCTTACATTACATTTCGTGTTGCATCCTGGGATGTCAACACTTTTTTAGATTACCATGCATTCCATCCATTTTTTGGGCATTCAGTAGAGGCCCTTCGTTTTGCCTTTCTATGTCACTCATGTAGAATCTATTGGAGCAAAGACTCAAAATCAGCTATCAAGATTATTGTTCGCATACTGTGAGTTGTTAATATTGAAAGAGATCAGGAAATGAGACACATCCTTGTTGTACTCCCCTGCGGATTGGCCTATCTTCACTGAGCTCATTCTCTACCCTGATTGTTGCCTGCTCTTCCCAATAAAGGTTTCTCTGTATTTTGGGTCCTTTCAAGTTATTTTCAGATAGAATCTGTAAAATAGTTCTTTGTCTTGCTTTGTCAAATGCTTTAGAGTAGTCGACAAAGCAGAAATATAGGTCTTTCTGGACCTCAGTTGATCTTTCCATGAGCATCTTTAGGGTAAAAATGGCATTTCAGGTACCTTTATCCGCAACAAATCAACACTGTGTTTCAGAAATTTCTGGAGGTATCTGATTTCTCATTCTTTTCGTTAGTACTCGCAGAAGGACTTCAGTAAGATGACTGATGAGACTGTCCAAAGCTGTTCACAATCTGTTGTTGAAGGTATTTTATATCATCACTATAATTTAGTATAAAGACTGACTTCTTAAGATCTTAAGGTACCTCTTCTGCATGGTATGGCGTTCAGCAAAGTTGTTATTTCTTCGATACCCACCCTTTCTATTGCTGAGATCATTTTAATAGGTTTGTTGTCTGAGCCTGGTGATTTTTGTTATTAGATTTAAGGTAACAAAGCTCTATCCTCATGGAGGAGAAAGAAACCCAAGTGTGCTATTTACCTCCAACAAGGCCACCAACAAAAAATCTGAGGGCAGCATACACTTGCCAGCTGCCAGCAAACGCCGTTGAAAACCAGAAGACTATAAGCAGGGAATATTCTCCAAATAGTACTTTCTTCCTGCCAAAAAAGTCAGCCAACTGTCCGGTCAAAACTGCCCCTACGAGTACTCCTGCCATCTGAAGTGATGAGATCAGGTCACCAACATAGTTTTGGTTGCAGATCAATGACCACTGCGAATAAAGGAAAGAGTATAACTCTTGAGTTAAACATAAACAAGATAACAGTATGCATAATCTGGACAAAAAAAAAGAAGAAAGAAACGTCTTAATTCTATAAAGTTAATTTTTCTACAAGAAGCTTTATCTATCTAACAAAACAGATAGAAAAAAACTTTCAACATGAACCTTTACACAGTTCCCCATAGAGAGAGAGAATGTGACACAAAGAGAGAGAGAGGGGAAGAGCTTATATACTACACTATAATTTAGTATAAGCATAGTAAATTATCCATTATTCAAAAATAATTTTTGAGGCATTGAGGTGAAATCTGGCACTCATCAAAATAATGAAATCACAGAAATATGCATTCTTTGGGCCTTTGTCAATTTTTAACAGATTTTCTTTTCTTGTGCAAGACCTTTTACGTCCATTTAAAAATACATTTGTGAGGCATTTGGTGAAACCAGGCACTTGTCAAAATAACGAAACCTGAGAAACAAGCATTTTTCTGCCACTTTGGAATTTTTTATTGAATTTTTATTTTTTTTCTTAACCTCTTTTATGTCAATATAAAAAAACACATTTCCATGTGAATTTTACTGAAAAAATTGATTAAAGGCACAAAATATGTCATTTTTCAGTTTTCTAATATTCTTTAGCTATTGGAGTCACCAAACTTTGGTGGCCCTTTCCTCGCTAATTTCACCACTGAAACCAGACGACCTCACTTCCTTCAATCGCATATATCTTGAGTTCAATTCAAGATGAAAGGATATTTATTTCATTGGAAGCTTTACTTTTACTTTTATCCGCCGCTTATACCCTGTTGCTTCACTGAAAGCAAGGCAAATAAATCTGCTTTCTGATGATACCAATAACTTCACATGCCCAAAAATGGAGAGTCCCTGATTCCAGTGGATCGTGACATATGTGTATCATGTGTGGATTTTCCTGAAAAATGTTGATCAAAGGCACAAGAAATTAAGAAATGTAAAACTGCAATTTCCAAGGACCCTCAAGCTCTTGAAGTCACCAAACTTTGGCGGCCATTATTTTCTTGCTAATTTTATCTCTGAAACTGGGTGACCTTATCTCCTTAAAAAAAGATCAGTTGCAAGCATATCTCCATTTTTACTTAAGACAGATGGGTAATGTTTTCATCAAAAGCAAGGCAAATGAACAAGCTTGAAGATGATACTGGACCAATAACTCCACATGCTCAAAAACTGACAAGCACCTGATTCCACCACGTCGTGACACATTTGGTGATTTTCAGCAGAACTTCAATTTTTATAAGATGATGAATCTGAAGACATAGTGACATTGCAACCCCAAGATTTCTGGCACAAGAACACATGGTTCATAAGTATTTGAGCAATGTATATATAATAAGGAATTTTTAGGAAGTGTTATTTGGACTACATATAGCTCAAATAAGCAAACCAACCTCCTTAAACCTTATTTGGAAAACCCTTTTTTGCTACCGTATTTGATCTCTTGAATTAAAGAGAGAGTTCCACTTTCCGAGTTCGACAGACACCTTTGATGTTCAGTTTAATAGTTTTATCTGTGCTCCGAGACAGTATACCACAACTAGTGTATTATAGATCATAATTTAATTTAATTTAATATTTTAGAAAAAAAAAATTTACAGTCTCTGGTTTTGGTCCAAAGAGTACTGGAACAAAGATGGTAACTTACGGGTTTGGGGTCAAATTATGGGTAGTGAAGGGTTTGGGAGATTTAAATCGATGTGATGTGGTGAGACTTCGTTTTAATCACTTCGCCATATTCTGAATTCACAAGGCTAGGCTAAAATTCTTCTTGACCTTCTGCATCTTTCTCATTCAGTTTAATCTGTTATTAAAATAATGTTTTTATATTTTTTTTCTTCACTTTGGTCTCTGTGCTAAACATTATACCAGTTTAGAAATTATAAGATATATATATATATATATACTTTGAAGTAAAAAAAAACATTTTTTAACCAGTCCTAAGAATCCCAGTATGTGATATTTCTGTTGAACAAATAGAGCCTATATAATTCTAGATCCCTGTGATTCATTGGTTTCAAGTTCAAGATTCTCTATGTAATCGGTTGAAACAACTTTCATCCAATTCCTTACACTGCACCCAGTAAGTCTAGAGTCTAGACTAGATTCTACACAGTGACAGTTTTGCTAAGAAGAGGGTAAGACAAGGGAAATTATATCAAGATTACAGACATAGAGTTGCAAACTTTGCCTTGTAGGTTCAAAGGGAGGTACCTTTGGTGTGTTGGCGAGTGTAGCCCAAATAAGATTACACGGGGATGGTTACCTTATACTTGGGCTTGTATATAATATAGTCCAAATAAGGGGAGTTCTTATTTGGGCTACCTATAGTCCAAACAAGGTCACCCATAACAAATTTAATATAATACCCAAAAAAAATCAGTTCGTACCTCACTCACAACCGATGTGAACGTGGATTTGAACACAACTTCTCCACACACACTTTCATTTTTCGAGCATGTGTCCACGCTGCTGGATGAGTTGTATGACGAGAACGCTCCCAGGCTTTGATTTTTGTCAGGATCCATATATGAGCAATAGGACCCTGGATTCGAAGCGGTGAAAATGGGTACCAGCATAGCCCAAGCTAACGGTGTTTCAAAGAGAGAAACGAGGACAAAAATCCTGACTTGGAAGGGCCCAAACGGGCGAATTTGCTCCAGTATACTCTCGTATTCAGACATCTTTCCTGCATTCAATTGCCACAGGACAGAAAAAGTCCAGTACCGGGAATTTAGGTACAACTTTCACTTTCACTGGCCTACAAACCTGGGAAAATAGAAACAAGAAATTTTCAGTAAAGCCCATAAAAATTGAAAACTAGCAGTTAACAGTCTATGAGGAGTTAATTAACATAAAAAGTATGTGTTTGAGAAGCTAAAGCACTTCACAAGACACCTTAACAGTTAAACTTGACCTAAAGAAATTGCTGTTTCTCGGTCAAATTATGAAATCTGGGTACAATGTAGTATACTGACAGAGAATTTCATCAACTTCTGAATCTAAAAAAGCAAAGAGAAAATTTAGAACATGAAAATAGTAAAATGGCAAACTCCTGCAACAAAAGATATTTTACTTTTATTAATGACAATTTGGTGCAGTTGTAGTTGTTTTCCTACTCTTGTTTGGTCTATTCTTCATCCCATTTGCATCATGAAACTTTCAGGAAACTTTCGTTGCATTCAAACAAAGTTGCACACAAAAGAAAAGTAAAACTTTTAACAATTTGCAACAGAGTGTGTTAATTAGATTTCATACTACATCATATGCAGGTAAAATTCCAAAAACAGTTTTTCTTTCAATGTGTTGAAAGCGTGCAATTTTGTCTGCAGGAAGTGAGAGAGAGAGAGGGGGGGGGGGGGGGGGGTGAAAGAAATAGGCTAGGGAGAGAGAGGGGGAGAGAGAGAGAGGAGTAGCCAAGATCTAGCAAGAACTTCAATTCGAAAGGTGAAATAGCCATAGAACATCTTTGCAGACGACCAAATTACTTCATTTTGTGCTTTGTTTTTGTCAATTTGATAATCCACACCAATAGAAAGTATTCAGAAATTAGGAAAAACAGGCCTAGTTTCACACCGGGTGAGAATAGCCAACGCTGGCAAGTCTCACCCGGGGTGAGAGGTCGATTGTATTTTTATTCTTACCCAGGGTGAGAATAGCCACTTCACTTTCATTAAGAATTTTGAGCGGAAAATGACTCTCACTCTAGATCTAAAATTGTCAGTGATACATCGAATTACCAATTTGCAAAATACACCTTTAAAAGTTGCGAATTCTCAAAAAGAAAGGAAGTATGATCATGATGTCTATTTTAACTTGTTTTTAAAAAATAAAACATGGATTTGGAGGACTGGAGTCTGGATGGTGTGGCCTATGGTAGAGGGAGATAAAAACGATACACACCCTGTGTTGTTCTGGGAGATAGAGGGTGAACGGAAATGACATGAAAAGTATCGCTCAGGCCAAGGTCAAAAAGAGTAAATTTATTACAAAAGTTTATGGCCGCAGCTATTTGGACTCAAACTCCAATGTGCGTGCGCAATCACTAGGTGTATCGGGTTTGAAGCAGACAAGCAATTCGACCTTGGTCTTCCCCAGTTTCTACAATCTGGCCAAGGAACTTACAACAAATGGGCCCCGACCGTGGTGACCCAGCGCGCGAACTGAGGTCTTTTCTTTAATAAAAGATAAAATATATAGTAGGGCTGGGCAGTGGACAACGGTATGGGAGGGAATATAGAGGTGAAGGTGGTTGGCAGCGCCTGGGGGGGAGGGGGGGAGGGAGGGAGAGAGAGAGAGAGAGAGAGAGAGAGAGAGAGAGAGAGAGAGGGGGGGAGGGAGGGAGGGAGGGAGAGGGAGAGAGAGAGAGAGAGGGAGGGAGGGAGGGAGAGAGGGAGAGAGAGAGAGAGAGAGAGAGAGAGAGAGAGAGAGAGAGAGAGAGAGGGAGGGAGGGAGGGAGGGAGAGAGAGAGAGAGAGATAGAGAGAGAGAGAGAGAGAGAGAGAGAGAGAGAGAGAGAGAGAGAGAGAGAGAGAGAGAGAGAGAGAGGGGGGGGGGGGGGGGCTGTCTTATAAGGACTGAATATAATGAATTTTATGTTTTGATCCCTTTGTAGTTGTGAAACGCAGTGCAATAGCCTACCAGTAGTTAAAAGTCCGAATAGCAACGGGAGACTATTCCATTCCGACTCAAGTATCAAGTATAGACCTCACTTACGGTACACAACCATACTGGTGATTGCGCACGCGCACTGGAATTTGAGTCCGAAGAGCTTCCAGCAGCAGCTTTTGTAACCTATTTTAACCAGATCTATTTAGGCTATTTATTTTTCTGACCAGTCTTCAGTTCAGGCTTGACCAAAGTAGTTGACACTGCTACTAGACTAGGTAGTTTTAAGTTTTAGTTAAAGTGGCTATTCTCTGGCGTCACGCCGGTCAATAGATCGATAGCTATTCTCCGGCGTCACATAGGCATTTAAATATTAGTTGTATGTCAATGCTTCTCCACAGCTTCCCTTCTAATCTATTTTCCCTGTTGGCACGTTATTAAGGCTATTACTGTTGCAACTGAGTTCAGTGCCAGATGTGCCACTTCTGGTGTTGTCACCTCTGAAACAGAAATTTCTCCTTCCGTCACTGGAGCTTTCATGATGAATAGTAGTAGTTGCGTGTCCACCTATGGTGAATTGGCCTGGGCTCTTTGGAAATTGCCTTCCCGTTTGTTTAACATAGAAACAGAAGTGATTGCTAAAGACAAAAGTGGCCATAGGGTAAGTTAGTAGGTGAACCCTACCACATTAGCCAGTAATATTTTCAGCCTTGTTTGTACTGGAAAATGTAGCCTATATTGGCCGGATTGAACTTTGGTGGACCCACCGTGTTTAAATATTAAATGCGCACTAGCCTGGGGGGTTTCAGGGGGGCTTGGCCCCCTGATAGTGGGGGATTTGAGGGGGCTCGCCCCATTGTTAGTGGGGGGGTTGCCCCCCTGGCAAAAATAATAGTTTTTTAAAAACACCGTAATCCTCATGTTTACAAGGCAAATTATCAGTTTCACAATGGCTGCCAAAGGAATGGGAAGGCAATTTCAAAGAGCGCCGCCAGGATTACATACTGAAGAAATGCCGACTCCGAGTGTTTTTGTAGGGCCATTATAACGTGCCGACAGCTGTGGAGATGCGACATGAGCAATTATATAGTCTACTCTTACGGGACACCAGAGAATAGCTATCGATCTTATTGACCGTTATGATGCTGGGAAATAGCCACTTAAACTTGCTAGGTTTTAAAGACGAAAGTGGCTATTCTCACACGCCCGGAAGTTCTCGCAAGATCAACTCCTCCCCTCTTCTCTCTCTCTCTGTCTCTTTCTGAATACTGTCTATCGGTGTGGACGATCAAATTGACCAATACAAAGTTAAAAAATGATGTTAAAACACAAAAGTAAATTAATTTGGTTGTCTACAAAGATGCTACGGCTATTTTGGTAAGATTGTACTTTACCGGACCACCGGTCGGAACTACTTTCGCTGTGGCACCCCTAGTGCCTAGTGGCCCGCTGTTCTTCGTTTCCGAGCTCCCCTACTCACTCTCCTACTCAGTTTTCTACATCCTCACTCTTCAACTGCCAGCAATCGACTGACGTCTCTTATCGGGTTTTTCAGTCATCACGACCGTGCCACTGTGCCCTTTGACCCATGACCCTGACACCTTGAGGCTAATTGGTCAATCTAATCACGTGGTCCACTATTCTTATTTGCTCGCAACTCTGCTGGCTTGGCCTAGGACTACTCCTGGTCCGCCAAAGTACAATGGAGGGCTAGAGATGCGCACGAGAGCTCATTTGCATAATTGCAATCCCATCGGCCCTGCTCGCGACTTATCATGCTATTGTTTATATATGTGTGTGTGAGTGTCTTTAAATTATTGTTGCCAGGGGGGCTAGCCCCCCTGAAACCCCCCCCCATTGATATGTAAACACGACTGTCCGCTCATGTTTTTGTTTTGCATTTATGTGTGTTTTCTTTATTATAGTTTCCAGGGGGGCAAGCCCCCCTGAACCCCCCACCCCACTGTTGGTATGATACACGGTGGTCCACCAAAGTTAACTTAAATCCCCTGCCCACTCTCAACCACCACCTCTCGCTCACCTCGCCTTGCCAGTTGCCGCTGACTTCGCTGTGCGTGCGCGAAGTCGCCCGCGGAACTACCTTTTGTCCGCACGCAGAGTACTATGAGTGCGTAGTTAGGCTAGGCGTGCGTAGTAATCACGGGCCGAGACGGGTGGTCCGGTAAAGTACAATCCAGCCGCTATTTTACTTTTCGAATCGAGCCGAACTACGCGGGTCGCCATTTTGTTTTGCCCGGAAATTCTCACGCTACTCCTCTCTCTCTTTCTCTCTCTCTCCACTGCCCACAGACAAAATTGTACGCTTTTAGTAGGCTACAGTTGTAATGGAACGTTTGTTCAAGGCACAGAATTCTACAATTTTTCTGTTATCACAGTGCAGAATTCTGTGGTTTAGGGTGAACGCAAAATTTGGTGAACGCGCACCGAGCGAGAATAGCCACAAGACTCGCCTGCACTATTCACTATTCTCACTCCGGGTGAGAATAGAGGTGGCCTTTACAATCTCAACTAAAACATACATCATAGCTTCTATGATCTCACATGGCAGAAAAGTGCCAGTCAGTCAGTGATGGCTAGCCCCAGTGCCAGTGTGAGTGTAACTAGCCACTGCCGGAGAAGTGCCAGGAGTCCAAACACAAGACCAAGGCTGTGACCAACGACACACAGACAGTATATGAGCAGTGTCAGTAGTTGAGCAATGAAAGAAGAAATGGCGATATATATATATATATAGAATCTACGACTCAGACGACTGTAACATGGTTTCGTTATTGATCCTACTTTCGCGAGACATGGGTAATAATTCTAAAGCAGTTCATGACGCAACAACTATTGCAATAACACTGTACATTTCAGCCGAAGGTCCAAAGTCCAACTTCTATTGACTAGATCTAGATCAGCACCATAGCGCGTCACTCAGGACAATGACTGTAAACAACATCTCATGCCTCATGCGTTAGACTTCAAGAGTGACCTCTGACCCACGATCAGATCATCAGAGTGAAGCTCCTTGAATTCCGAATATAATTCGTTTCGACTTTTTCGTTGTCTTTATTTTCATTATATTATTTTATATATTACTCGCTGCTTGTTCGTCTCTCTCTCTCTCTCTCTCTCTCTCTCTCTCTCTCTCTCTCTCTCTCTCTCTCTCTCTCTCTCTCTCTCTCTCTCTCTCTCTCTCTCTCTCTCTCTCTCTCTCTCTCTCAGACACTTACACACACTAAGACACTAATTACACACACACTAAGACACACACACGCGAGCACACACACATAGACACACACACACACACATACACACACACACACACACACACACACACACACACACACACACACACACACACACACGCGCGCGCGCCTGCGCGCGCACTCAAACATAATGATTGATACTTTGGCTTAACAACCTTAATCTATAATATTTGTTTGTTTCTTTGCAGCTTATATGATTATACATCCACAATTAAAATGCTAATGCGCAGAGGCAGAACTGTTATAGCCCTAATTTTGAGACAATCACTTAGCCTATTATAATGCCCCAATCGGACGACAATAAAAATCGTAATCAGCTTTTAATAATGTATTTAAAAGCAGAGTCCGTTGGCGTCTAACTGTAAATTATAATCAGACGTAACGGACAAAAGTATTTATTTATAAGAAATACGACAATGTATTTAACTGTTTCAAATACTTATTGAAATTGACCTAGTCTGTGTACAATTTAATTAGCTATAAGAAATAACATTGTAGCTAGAGTGTTTGATCAGCCATCTTGACTTCATATAAATCGCTAGGCCTACTTCAGAATTACAAATAACAAAGTTTTCAATCTGCTCAATATCTAGTCAAGAGAAATTTGGAGTAAAAAAAATAGTGAATTTCACATATTATGCCAGCCTTTTCAAAAGCAATTCTGTTAATATTTTGATAACGACTCTGATTATTCTTATGATTTTGATAGAGCGGATAGAACATTTTGCTCTCGGACCTAGCTAGTCTTTGTAACTAAAAACGTCTGAAAATGTGAATGCCCTTGCCGTAGCCTACTGTGTTGCATCACGTTTCTACATGAATGTCGCCCTCTCGTCTTCAAAACGAGTTTTCCCAACATGAGGCGTCGGGTAATTAATAAACCATGTTTTCAAACTTCGTATTTCAAAGGAGGACAATACAAAAATATTGTTTCATGACAACGACTTTCAGAAGGCCTTATAACTAAGTTAATGGTAATGGTTATCTGCGGGCAAAATCCGACGGGTTAATTATGTTTTAGTTTTGTTTTTGTAAAGTGTTTTACGGCGCTCGCAACTGCATAAGGTCATATGAGCGCGCGGGACACACCTAATATTTTCAGTTGGTAAGAAATTTTTGAATTTTGCCCGGGTGGCGGCCGAAGCCTACTCTTATCGATTTTAGACCACCAAGGGATCTTTAACGTGCGCAACTTGCACACGGGCCCTCTGAGATTTTTCGCCCTTGTCCGAGAAGACTAGGTGTAGATCTTTCCTACCAGAAGATCAGGGGTGTGGCAGAAAGACAGCAGTAAGGAGGAGCCAAGGAGTAACAGTAGAAAGGCTGCAGAAAGAGTCAGGAGCCCAGAGGAGGGGGCAAAGGAGGTGAGGGGGTGGGGTGGGGTGGGGGGGTTAACTTTGACTGAAATTAGAATGTTAATACCATGAAAGAAGATGTGAGAAACGACAAACCTTTCTGAGATCTAATATACATGAATGGTCTGTGTATCTGTCTGTCTGTGTGTCTGTCTGTCTGTGTGTCTGTATGTCTGTGTGTCTGTCTGTCTGTCTGTCTGTATGTCTGTGTGTCTGTCTCCAACACGCCAACTGGCATTAGAAAAATAATACAGTACATTTCTATTCAATGCAAAGATAACAAACCGTTGAAAATTGAATTGCTTTGTCCATTGTGTTTTCTCCTATTCTCCTATTTGTTGTTTTTTGCTGTTGTTTCATTGTTGTTGTTTCTTTGTCGTTGTTTTTCTTTGCTTTTGTTTTTAATTTTGTTTTCTTTTTGTGTTTGTTATGGTTGTTGTTGATGTTGTTGTTTCGGCGGTGGGGTTGGGGGGGGGGGGGAGGTCGCTGTTGTTGGAAAGAGGTAAATGAAGCCTATAGGTTACTCACTAACTAGAAAGGGAGTCTTTAGATCCAATCATGCAAACAAAAATGGAGGTATATTCCACCAAACGACGCACCGATATCCTGATTGAAATCAAAGGCTACTCAACAAATTAATAGTCAGGGTAAAACCTCAACTCAAAACAGTAAGTCTGAACCTACCGTAATATTAAATGCATTTATTGTAATAGGCTTTCGAACAGTGGCGGTGGGTAGTGAAGGGCTCACGGGCTTGAGCCCCTACCCCCTCCCCACCCACCACCCCCAACTCTATCCCAAAGTAAATAAAAGTTTCTCCATAATGAAATAAGCAGTTGAAACCGTTATGACCACACGCAGTGAACACAGAGTGATCAGCTTGGCGGCTTGCTCGCTTATCCAATCACTCTTGTCACCGCTTACAACTATAGTAACCCAGCAGCCAATCAAATGTCTTTAGGGCTCAGCAAAGATGAGCCCTTTTCCCACAGACGTCCTTGATGAAACTCTTCTTCTAAAAAGGTAAAAAGACAGGGGAAAAATAACACTGTACCGAGGGCTCACGCTCTCCTAGCCCGACAGTGGGGTGGAAGTTTACGACACCTTTCCCCCCAGTGACACAGATACCTATGCGCTCATTGGTTCTTTGTTGGGTGCGTTCAACTTTCTCGACTACACGCCTAATCCAGCTCATAGAAGAAGTATTATGTTATGCCGCTGAGATTTAACAGTTATAAATCAGGTCGAACTACTTTTAAGTCAACTTTTTCATCACACGAAAACTAATTAGAGGCAATTTGGAGGTGAATCGGCTTCGCCCCCACCATCAAAAAGATTTTAACTAAGAACAAAAGACGGAAAATAATGGCAACTCTTCTCGTTTGAATGGTTCTCAAACTGCCGTGGCTTACCGTGAGTATAGAAAATCATCACAGTTTAGTTCTTATTGCTTGTGGTAAAGAATAGGAAGCAACCTAAGCCCCACCCAAATTTTGGTTCACCTACCGCCACTGCTTTCGAATACAGTGCCATCCCAGCAACACCTCATGATCATCTCTCTTCTGTAATTAAAAATGCAATAGGCTACTCTTCATCGCACAATCAGAGACAGAGAGTGTGTGTGTGTGTGTGTGTGCGTGTGCGCGTGTGTGCGTGTGTGTGTGTGTGTGTGTGTGTGTGTGTGTGTGTGTGTGTGTGTGTGTGTGTGTGTGTGTGTGTTGGTGGGGGGGGGGGCGTACGTGCATGCTCTTTACTCCGATTCTCGCATTATTAGCTGTCAAGCAACAAGCCCGGACTGACAAAACCGTCACAATATTATGGACTCGCCTATGTCAGTATGAACAGTGACGCGCAGAAATCGGAGTCGTGGCATTCTTTGTGTCAAGCCGCGACGCCATGCCAGCAGCTTTATCATCGCGTATTGCAAGGATGCATTCACAACACCAGAAAAATGTTGTGTCCTAAAAATATTACACCGCTTGGGGAGTTTTCTTGTTCATAAAGGGCTTTTTCTGTGTGTATGTGGGAGGGGGGGGACTCTGCTTATCTATCTATCTATCTATCTATCTATCTATCTATCTATCTATCTATCTATCTATCTAGGTAAGTAAGTAGGTAGGTAGGTAGATAGGTAGACAGATAGACAGGTGGGTAGGTAGACAGGTGGGTAGGTAGACAGGTGAAAAGGTAGGTTGGTAGGTAGGTTGGGGATGTTGGTAGGTAGGTAGGTTGGTAGGTCGGTAGGTCGGTAGGTCGATTGGTCGACAATCGGTAGATAGGTCGGTAGGTCGGTAAAGTAAATAGATAGTATGGGTGGATGTGATGACTGAAAAACAAAATTTTAGACAAAGACAAATATAAAAGTAGAATTATACTCGTTGTAAAAAAGACTAATACAGACTTCAACATTAGTTACGGACCACTTGCAAACACTCTGAGTGGTCTTCTTAGCTCGACATGCACGTGGGCGTCCTTGAACTGATTCAGTGGCTTGATGGCGCTGCCTCAGCGGATAATGACAGTTTGACACTGCAAGCGTTCTGGCAACTTCCCGGGCTCCAACTCCACCGTGCAGCCATGCCATAGCTCTGGCAAGACCAAAGTCTCACAGCTTTCGTCTTGGTGGCATGTTGATGCGATACTGGACTTTGCGCAAACGGCGGCTTATATTGCCACCAAAGTGAGCACAGTTCGAGACCATACTTCCGTTTATGGCGTGAACCAGAAATTTTAACTGAGGAATGTTCGTGATGGAGCACATATGTCGAAAAAAAACAACAACAGTAAATTTGGCTAAAATTCCCCGAGGATTTCCGTGCTACACGTGGTGGTTTTGCCCCTTTAGGAAGCTCTGCAGTACTCATTGGTAATCCCTTAACACTGTCAGAGCAAAACATTTTGAAACGTTCTTTGTTTTCTTTTTTTTTCGGCTTTGAAAAAAATCAGGGCTGTCTGTCAAAGGCGGTCCTTAGCTTATGTTGAAGTCTATACATAAACTGTTCATTATAAGGAGTGCTGCAGGTTAATGCAAAGTGTAGAAAATAAGCTGGAAAGAACAGTTACATCCTCAGGCACAGATGAAAGAGCTAAGATAGCTACTAGATCTTAAAAAAAAGACAACAAAACAAACAAACAAACCAAAAACAAATAAGCAACCCTAGCATATTCTAATTCTTTTTACAAATCTCATGGTCTTATCAACAATTAAACATTAGGACGTTTAAACAAAAATCAAAGTATCAGAAATACTTGAGTCTTACACTGTAATATAGCCTAATAGTACAGCAAAGCCACACATTAACTTACCTGCTCTTTGGTGCGCTGACGAAAGCAAGACTGCAGCAAACCCCTAGCCGAAAGGAGTTTTACCTCAGCATCTCTTCCTTACGTTAAATAAATAAAGGTGCCTCGACAGGTTCGCCACATAAAACAAGTTATTTGTTCCGCCGTGGCGGTGGCATCATGTCAGCATCACAGAAATAGGCCTACAAGTACCCTCACCTCATCATGGTTACCGTAATAAAATACTGTAGCCAGTACGTATACATTCCCCGAGTGATAGGCTGGTGTACCTCACAATTCGTTAGTTAGGTCAAGCAAGAAATGGAAACAGCCCACGTGCCGTCACTTGTTATTGCGCCGTCGACAAAAATTAGTTTTGATGCAAATAGGTCAGTCATCTGATACCCCTGTCGGAGAGGGACGATCGGCTGGTACACATCAGGCATATTAAACGATAGTTCGGTGGTCGCTCACATTCGTTTGTTTGTTGGTTGGTTTTTTCCTCTCCCACCCATGTCCCCGCTCCCTTGTTACCCTTTTCTCCCTACAGCTGCTGTTTACTCTTTCTCCTCCTCCTCCTCCTCCTCCTCCTCCTCCTCCTCCTCCTCCTCCTCTACAACTATAACTCTAACCATTCCTTCCGCTAAATTTGTCTTCTTTTATTTGAAAAAAAATAAATTCAGAATGAAGCAAATCCTAGAAACCTTGATAATGATATAATGTTCGAATTATAGTTAATGAGTAAGAGGAGGGGTTGGGGGTGATGAAAAATAAAGGAGTGAGTTTGTTTGGAAGAGAGAGAGGGAGACTGACAGACAGACAGATAGAGAGAGAGAGAGAGAGAGAGAGAGAGAGAGAGAGAGAGAGAGAGAGAGAGAGAGAGATCGACTATCAACGTTAAGAATTAGAAAGATTACAACACAGTTCCGTTTCATTTTGAACAGATCAAACAAATTAATCCCTCACTTTCGTAGAACCATCTGCTGCCAATGCTGCTCATGCATGCTGTGGGTAGCCTTTCTTCAATCACATGTACAATTACAATGTAGGCTACTTGCCGTGCAATTTCCCTGGGATTTATAGTAGTAGCAGAGACCCTAGCTACATAAACACATTGCTAGGTCTCTGGTAGTAGTCTCAACATCAGACTCGCCATACAACCAAACCATATTATCTCAGATTCTGTAGTCATTCATCATTCAGTCTCTCGCTACGAGTGTTGAATTTCAAGCCGACCCTACTAGTGTTTGAATAATGAGTTACGCAGTAACACAGACAACGTTTGGTCTACATCGATCTCATACTGAAAGTGAAAGGGAAAGAGATGAAGTACAGCATTAATTAACTATTTCTACACAGATAGACAAATAAAAAAGAAAACGAAAAAAATAAATCCGCATCCATTGTCTCACTAACAGGGTCGCGGTTATGGTGGGTGGGGGGGGTTATAAGGACTGAATATAATGAATTTTATGTTTTGATCCCTTTGTAGTTGTGAAACGCAGTGCAATAGCCTACCAGTAGTTAAAAGTCCGAATAGCAACGGGAGACTATTCCATTCCGACTCAAGTATCAAGTATAGACCTCACTTACGGTACACAACCATACTGGTGATTGCGCACGCGCACTGGAATTTGAGTCCGAAGAGCTTCCAGCAGCAGCTTTTGTAACCTATTTTAACCAGATCTATTTAGGCTATTTATTTTTCTGACCAGTCTTCAGTTCAGGCTTGACCAAAGTAGTTGACACTGCTACTAGACTAGGTAGTTTTAAGTTTTAGTTAAAGTGGCTATTCTCTGGCGTCACGCCGGTCAATAGATCGATAGCTATTCTCCGGCGTCACATAGGCATTTAAATATTAGTTGTATGTCAATGCTTCTCCACAGCTTCCCTTCTAATCTATTTTCCCTGTTGGCACGTTATTAAGGCTATTACTGTTGCAACTGAGTTCAGTGCCAGATGTGCCACTTCTGGTGTTGTCACCTCTGAAACAGAAATTTCTCCTTCCGTCACTGGAGCTTTCATGATGAATAGTAGTAGTTGCGTGTCCACCTATGGTGAATTGGCCTGGGCTCTTTGGAAATTGCCTTCCCGTTTGTTTAACATAGAAACAGAAGTGATTGCTAAAGACAAAAGTGGCCATAGGGTAAGTTAGTAGGTGAACCCTACCACATTAGCCAGTAATATTTTCAGCCTTGTTTGTACTGGAAAATGTAGCCTATATTGGCCGGATTGAACTTTGGTGGACCCACCGTGTTTAAATATTAAATGCGCACTAGCCTGGGGGGTTTCAGGGGGGCTTGGCCCCCTGATAGTGGGGGATTTGAGGGGGCTCGCCCCATTGTTAGTGGGGGGGTTGCCCCCCTGGCAAAAATAATAGTTTTTTAAAAACACCGTAATCCTCATGTTTACAAGGCAAATTATCAGTTTCACAATGGCTGCCAAAGGAATGGGAAGGCAATTTCAAAGAGCGCCGCCAGGATTACATACTGAAGAAATGCCGACTCCGAGTGTTTTTGTAGGGCCATTATAACGTGCCGACAGCTGTGGAGATGCGACATGAGCAATTAAATAGGCTACTCTTACGGGACACCAGAGAATAGCTATCGATCTTATTGACCGTTATGATGCTGGGAAATAGCCACTTAAACTTGCTAGGTTTTAAAGACGAAAGTGGCTATTCTCACACGCCCGGAAGTTCTCGCAAGATCAACTCCTCCCCTCTTCTCTCTCTCTCTCTCTCTTTCTGAATACTGTCTATCGGTGTGGACGATCAAATTGACCAATACAAAGTTAAAAAATGATGTTAAAACACAAAAGTAAATTAATTTGGTTGTCTACAAAGATGCTACGGCTATTTTGGTAAGATTGTACTTTACCGGACCACCGGTCGGAACTACTTTCGCTGTGGCACCCCTAGTGCCTAGTGGCCCGCTGTTCTTCGTTTCCGAGCTCCCCTACTCACTCTCCTACTCAGTTTTCTACATCCTCACTCTTCAACTGCCAGCAATCGACTGACGTC
>NW_004797447.1:1018965-1020236 GCF_000002075.1 Aplysia californica
CACACACACACACACACAAAAACACACACAAAAACACACACACACAAACACACACAAACACACACACACACACACACACACACCTCGCGTATTAAATGTACATGTACTACGATATGTTATGGATGTTGAGCCTTAACATGAATGATTATTTATGGCATCGTGGTGGCCTACAGTTGACAGCATTACGCGTGTCCTGTAAAAAGGCGTAATTTGACATAAGTGAAAAATAAAAGTTAAAACTGTTTTTGAGCCAGCAAGACGTATATTTTTTTGTCGTACTTTCAAAGAGAAGTAATAACTGTCAAACTAAACTAATATGGCAGTAATAGACTAGTGATCTACCTTAGGTCTGTAACTTTGTAATAAGAGAGGTTTTATATACCATTATGTAGTGTGTCCACGTCAGAGCAGGACAAATCACACCACGTTTCTAATTCCTGAACTTATGAACGCAGACAAACTCATCTGTTTGCTCAGCATGTCTGTAAACAAACGACCTCGTTTCCCAAGTATACTGGGTTTTGTTTATTTGGCTGAGTTCGGAGATGAAAATGTCGCGTTAATGCTAATCCCTGACCCTTTGGGGTTTGTTTTTTTCATTTTCATTTTTTTTTTTTAAGTGCTGTTTGTTGCAAACATTTCAGCTGCAGCCTGACTCATAACACAGGTCGGAAGGCTATGGTCACAGAAGTAACGTTGTGATTAAAATCTCACGCTCTTTCTGCTTTGAGAATGGAGCCTTCATTTTGCCAAGTTTTGTGAGATGAGATAGGAGCTTCAAATATTATGTATTACGACACAGTGGAATCAGGCGCTCGTCAATATTTGGGCATCAGTTATTTGTTAAAATGTTATTGGTATAATCTTAAAGCCTCTAAATGTGCCGCTCTCTTGATAAAAAAAAAGCCTACACCCATCAATCTTGAATAGAAGTCGAGATACTTGCGCTTGAAGGAGTCAGAGGTAAATATAAGCCGCCTAAGTTAGGTGACTTCTAAAATTTGAGTGTCCTTGGAAATTGAAAATGTACATTTTTGTGACTTTGATAAGCATCTTGCAAGTAAAATCAAAACAAAAGTGAGTTATCAAATACAGATTTTTAAAAGTCGATAAAAATAGTCCAACGGGCGGTTAAATGTCGATTTCTTCAATTTCATTATTTTGACGAGCGTCTGATTTCACCGTACTGCCACATTATGTTTCGACTATCATGATGATTTATGTTTTTTGTTTGGGTTTTTTTTTGCGGGTGGGGGGGGGGGGGGGGGGGG
>NW_004797447.1:1020336-1021735 GCF_000002075.1 Aplysia californica
GGGGGGAGGGTGTTCTTGCTTCCCATGTTCCACGCTCATAAAGGGATGGCCTAACTTATCAAGTAATTCATCAACTGGGTAAAAAAAAAATCGTTGATATGTGACGTATTGTTCTTTCGTTCTTGGATGAACAATAGCTCGCGTTACACAAGCTGAACTCTTTTTACCCACTTCAGAAGCTACTAGGCTAGAGTTGAGGCAGCCTCGCTCCACCAAAGCATGCATGCCCCATATTATGGGTCACGATAGGTTTATGTACTTGATGAACTCTGTGTCTGGGAAGGAATTTACGCGGCTTATCTCATATTGTGTCCCGGTACGCATTTCGATAAGGCCTCTAACCTCGCTGCACCCGGGAGGCATACAAAATTATCCTTTTGAAACTGCCAGTCCCAGTTCTAAATTTGTCCACTCAAATGCTTACGAGTGCTGCATGCATCGCACAAGTTCCGTGCATCAGGAACACAGTCCGTGTGCTCAATGCTCTGTTGAGAAAGGAGCGGTACTTTTTCTTAGGAAAAATACTGAATAGCGTCATAGAAAAAACCGAGCCACTCCTGGGGAAAGAAGTGCAGCTCGATGAGCCAATTAAATAGGCTATCAAAGTTTGTAATATTTGTATCAGCTCCTCAGCTGCCCATACACCCATCCTCTACAACTCGACACTCAGTTTCGCCTACTTTTCCCCTTGTTGGTAACGTTTAATTTTTCCTGACACGCACAGGAAATACAACAGAATCAAATCGTCCTTTTCATTGTTTCTGCTTAATCATTTTTGTTTTGTATAATAAAGTAGAAATTTGCTCTAACAGCTACCTACCCAAGACAATCACTTCGGAAAATGACTACTTCACTTCCCCCTTTGCGTTTTTCCCAGAAGTTACAGAGGCACTGCCCAAAAGGATCACTTGTCGAAGATGACTCTTTTACTTCTTAACAGTATAATGTCGTCTTAGACAGTTTCGACTGCATTGTGTTATTAGCCAACTGAATGTTTTTATGTTTGAAATACATTCAATCCTTTCAATCGATTTCTCACACTTCCCAAACAAACAAACAAGCAAACAAACAAACAAACAAACAAAAACACTCAGAGGCGAGGGAAGAAACTGCTGACAGCTAGAGGGGAATGCAAATTTAAAGGGCTATATCTACCTTTGATATCCTTTTGTGTGACTATTTATTTTTAAGAGTCGAGCTGCTTTTTTTCCGCTTTCCCATGTTAAAATAATCAGCTAGTATTGTGCTGATGTGGCTCCTTTTACCCACACTCGCCCCCTCTGTCCTTCTTCGTATTCTATGATATGACCAGCTTTAAGTATGGAAGACCTTTCTCCGACAAGTGAAGTCTGCGCAACCAACTGAAGCCAACGCACACACACACACACACACACACACA
>NW_004797447.1:1026246-1027634 GCF_000002075.1 Aplysia californica
CACCGAAAGAGCGTTGTTTAATATGATTATAATGTACTGACATTTTAAAATGCCACACTTAGATAAATAGCCGTTTTATATAAAACGTTCACAATATTTTCTAAAAATGGCGCTGATTGAAAATGGTGTTTGGCTACACAACACCCCATCTTCCACGATCATCTGCTGCTGCTGTTGCACATGCTGTTTGGCATCGGTTCCGCAAATGAGACAGAATGTTACGCCGGTCTTATTGGTGGGACGTTACGCCTGGCTGGCTACTTTATATTCTCTCATCTCAACAATATCAATAGTGCTTCTTTCCCGTTCTGCCAGCCTTGTAAGTGTGCTAAAATTGCAGCTGAAGCTTCTAGCAGCTTCTCAGTCACATTCCTGATTCTGTAGGGCCGATATGAGCGCCTTGTTGTGGTTAGCGATTTTAAATCTAGACATACTGTTTGAGCGACGTACGGCAAAAGATTTCAATAAAATTATGTTATATATTTTAGCAAGTGATCAGCAAGTCCATCTCATTCAGTCTTTCTTAATTTTACTCACCTACATTGTCTCACCGTGTAAAAGGCCGTATCAAATTTGCATTGTTTGGAGATTATCAGGCTCATTTAAAGGTAAACAATCACTGTAAGAATCCTTTTGAGTACATTTTAGCGATAGGCAAATCACATGAAAAAGACACCCACATCAAAAGCCTTCGCAGAGTAGGATTAATTTGTGATTGAAAAGTGTTGCTGTGCACCATAGATGTGTTAAAGGGGGTAACTCTATGCTGTGCACCGACTGGCCCTTTATTCTTCTCCGAAATGGCGGCGGGCCCCTCAAGTTTGACACTCGTGACGTCACAGCTAAGACCTCCAGTTCTACTTATAACCTCTTTGATCTGGTCTCATTTTTGTAATATATAAGCCTACAATGCGATTCATCACTTTGCTAGAACAGTGTACTGTTTTTTCCTTTCTGTTGTCTTTTCCACCACAGAACTCGTAAAAAAAAACCTTACCAGAATAATCTAAATCTTACTTGTAGATAGCTCGCTACCCCAGAATTACGATGTTCTATCTGCACAGTACCCATAATTTGACGTCAGAAAAATTGAGTTGCACATGTCAAACTTTTTCGATTGCAATTAATTCTTTGAATAGCTTGAAAAAGACTCCGAATAATATTACAATTTTGACATAGCAGATAGAACATTAATTTGGTTTCTGACCTCAGGGCCGTAGTAAATCAAAACGACAAAAAAATGTCAGATAGAACTTTGTAATTCTGAGGTAGCGATTTGTCAGCCCAAGGTTTCATGGGGTTTCCCCTTTCTGTAACCTTGGGAATTACTCATGACATGGCAAACGTGGTTTAGCATTTGGGCAAAAAAAAAGAAAAAAAAGAATGGA
>NW_004797447.1:1028786-1030279 GCF_000002075.1 Aplysia californica
CCCCCCCGCCCCCGGCGATTCAGGATTCACGAGACATTTTTCGTTCATCGTTGTTGTTGTTGTTGTTGTTGTTGTTGCTGTTTTTGTTTTTTTTGTGTTTTTTTTTGGGGGGGGTATTTTTTACTTAAGACCGTTTTGTTACAGTTAAAATCATTATTAAATGTGTACTTCACTGGGAAAAAATGATAAAAAGACACAAAATGGAATTTGCAGTTTTCAAGGACTCTCTAGCTTTGGAATTCTCCAAACTTTGGTGACTATTTTCTCGCTTATTTTACCTCTGAACGAATTCACGACCCTCACCTCCTTCAATCGCGAATAACTCGATTTCTATTCAAGATAGACATGTAATTTTTTCATCCAAAGTATGACAAATGAGCAAGCTTTAAGAAGAAACCAACAGCTCCACCTTCTAAAATTTGACGAGCCTGATCCCACAGTGTCGTGACACACGTCTTTCAGTGACATTCAACCCCTCCCCCAAATTATCGTTTTCATTCAGATGATAACAAATATACAAATGACAATTCGATAAAGCTAATTACATTCGAGACCAAAGTGGCCCTTATTGAGGCAGTTTGAAAGAGACAATAAAACATTGAACAAACTCTAAAATATGTCGAGGTTGTGGTCAGCCGCCCAGCACTTTGTATAATAATTATAATATATTCATTCTGCTGCTATCCCCTAGGTTAGGTTATCCAAAGTAGCGAGACTCCACAATATCGAGATATCATTGCGTTTTATCCGATAACTCCCGTCCGGAGAGGTAAAGTTGAATTCGATTTGAAGACTTTTTAAATATAATCTTAACTTTTGCAGAAGCCATTCTACACACTTTGAACAAGACAGAAATTTTAAAAAGAACCAGAAGGAGACAGCATAGAGCTTTATAAAAAGAGGAAACCAACGTGTCAGTTCACGAGTTTACGAGTAAATCCCTGAAAAAGTATAGAAAAAACTGCTTGACTTTTTTTCACAAAGGATGATTGATGTTCTTTGAAAAAATGAAAAAAAAACAATCGTAATGAAATAGCCTATATGCTGCCTTTCCTCTGTTAAGTTCAAAGTGCCCGTCATTGAGTTGAAAGCTAATAAAAAATAGACGGTCACTTTTGTAAGAAAAGTACCACTGACGTTTTTGCAGCGTTTGCTCCATCTATCCCTCTTTCCACCTCTGCAGTGACTCTCTTCTAATCCCATACCCCTGGACTGTGCCTAACATGCTGCTAGATGCATGGTTGCGTTCGAAAATTGAGCATTAACCCGTCGTGAGGTGTAAGGGTTGGGGGTTGCAGAATTATACAAGGAGAAACTTAAAGAAGTAAAGGCGTCGTGGATAATGAACAAATACCACACTTCTTTAAAAATGATTTTCATTTGTGTGTTTTGTGGGGTGTGTTTTTTTTACCATCGAAGTGGCTGCACTTCTTGGTGAAATAAAAATAGGCTTATACATTAACCACCCTTCACCTCCTTCTCTCTCTCTCTCT
>NW_004797447.1:1030484-1037345 GCF_000002075.1 Aplysia californica
TCTCTCTCTCTCTCTCTCTCTCTCTCTCCTCTTACACCCCAACCCACCCTTAGGAGGAAGAACTTCTCCTCACTACTCCCAGGTCAAAATGGACCACCTCGCTCTAGTTTGATTTTCAAGGTCTGTACAGTGGGGGATCCCACCTTCTGGGTAATAAAGCAGCCATGTAAGCTTATGCTGGTGTGCGTTAACCGTATTTTTACTCTTAGCACAAGCGAAATTCGTTCAAGGTTCGGAAATCGGTTAAGATCAGGAAGTTGATCGAGAAAGGTAAAATTTTGCTGAGTGTGCACCTAGCTGGAACGTGATCACTAAAAGGGTATAAATAAAGGATCCGGATCAGCTGTGAAATCACATGGCAGGAGAACATTGACGCTTACAGTGTTCGTTGTAGAGCTTTTGTCAAACCCACCATGGCTGGTAAACAGGTAATAAACTAACAAGTGATTTATCAGTATAAAGAAAATAGTCTAATGATAATTTTATTTAAGCTTTATGCGACTCGGGAATTGAGGAAAGGTGGTTGTAGATGTACAGCTGGTTCCAAACTTAACAATGTAGGAAGGGTTTAGGTTCGAGAATACCGGCGTCTCTTGAGTTTGCAAGGAAATGACTGAGGAATGATATCGATTATATCGATTTATATACCGGGATAATATACATGTAGCCAGGACATGTTGCTGTCATTCAGCATTGTAGTATTGCAAAAATATTTAAGTCAAGTATGTTATGGTGTTTGAGACACATCGATTGGCCGTAGTCGTATTCATCTTTTTAAAAAGGTAACGGATTTAGCCGAATTAAAAATTTTGTGTTAAGATAAAGTTCCCCACGAAATACAACAGTTTATTGCTTCTGCTGCAAACCTCGTAATTTGAAATTCGGCAGTAATGAATGACGGACATAAAATGATAATACCACACAGCGAGACTGATGTTTTTGTCTCTACATGTATTTCGTTTTGCGCTTTATTTGGTGGTATTATTTTGATCTGCGTTGTCCTATTTTTAAATAAAAAGGATTTGGGGGTTGGTTGACTGCTTCTTGGTTTATATTGTAAGTAGTAGTTGTCTTTTTTTTGGGGGGGAGG
This sequence comes from Aplysia californica, assembly GCF_000002075.1. Lineage (NCBI taxonomy): Eukaryota > Metazoa > Mollusca > Gastropoda > Aplysiida > Aplysiidae > Aplysia > Aplysia californica. The sequence continues at coordinate 1,031,575 of NW_004797447.1, forward strand.
AGGGGGTTCTTTCTTTTTTGTTTTACTTGGATGGATTTTGTGTGTGTGGAAGGGGGGGGGGGGACTATGCGCCAATTTCAATTAAGTCCATTTTGCCGGGGTAGCCGCCGAAGCCATGTCTTATTGATTTTAGGATGTCATATCTTACCTACTCTGAGATCAGGAGTGTGGCTGAAAGACAGCAGTGAGATGAGAACAGGAAAGGGGGTGAAAGGAGAAGATTTAGTAGAGAAGAAAATTTCCCGTCGCTCTCAGGTTTTGACGTTGGGACCTATTGAACAAGAGGCGAACACTGTAACCTCTTGACAACACAAGCGCCCAGTTGCTCTTTTGTTTGTTGTTTGGTAGCGTGAATCTTAAAGACAAATTGTGGAGCTAGCAGTTTCTCCAGCCAGCTTCTTTCATTCAGCCTAGGTTTCTGAACACATGAATATTCTTTAAATAGTAGAGAATGATTCATTGAAAACGTTTACCCCCCCCCCCCCCCCCTCCCTATTGACATATTTTTGTTTTCTAGATTTGTGAGGTCGATCCCAGTGCAGTTGCCGTTGTTCTCATCATACCCTGCACATTTCACACATTGTTTGGCCACAATGAGATTAGTTTTCGTACAAAGAGTTTAACGGTTTTTGCTAGATCTACACAAAATTTCATAGATCATAAACGTGCCAATGATTAGAAGTGCTACTAAAGAGTAACATACAAAGATGGAGGAGACATAAGAGCGATAGACTTTTTTTAGGAAAGAAGGAGCAGACTACAAAGAACACCCACCAATCTCCCACCAATAAGATTGAATGAGCTAGACCTTGCTTCGTATATGTAAACTGACCGCAGAGCACGGAAAAGGGATTTAAAAACAGTTTAGTGATGTTATAGTAAGAGTTTTACGATGGTTCAAGAACAGTTTCAGAATAATGCAAGTTCCGCTCAATTATTGTAAGTCAATAAAAGCGTAGCGTCTTCGAAATGAGCACTGGTTTTGTCCGGAAATTTTAAAAAATAATTTTAAAAATACACATTATGTGGTGTAATTTTACCCGTAGGCAAGATCATTAATTTGTGCCAGCCTCTCCTAATTTGGAAACCTCAAAGAGATGGATTGGCTTTGGTTTCAGGTTAGAAAAAAATGTTAAAAGAATGCAAGCCAGCAACTATTGTAGGCCTACAATGCCACAAATGTGATCCCTTTTTCCTCAGCGATCGTAAGCAATGTTCCTTGTTCACAACAATTGCCGAGACGGCCGAGAGATCGATCTATCGATCTATCTATCTATCTATCTATCTATCTATCTATCTATCTATCTATCTATCTATCTATCTATCTATCTATCTATCTATCTATCTATCCATCTATCTATCTGTCTCTCTGCCTGTCTGCCTGTTCATTCATTCATTCATTCATTCATTCATTCATTCATTCATTCATTCATTCATTCATTCATTCATTCATATATTCATTCATTCATTCATTCATTCATTCATTCATTCATTCATTCATTCATTTATTTATTTATTCATGCATGTATCTATGTATTCATGTATTCGCGAATTCATGTGTTTATTTATTTATTTATTTATTTATGTATTTATTTATTTATTTATTTATGCTGCTTGCTTGAGCTACCTTAGACCCAATTTGGTTCTTTAGACTTTTAAAGGACGGCGTTTCTCTTTTTTTAAATGAAATAATTTGTGGGAGGGAGTGGGCCTCGGGGGGGGGGCCGAAGAGGTGGGGGGGGGCGAAGAGGGGGGGGGGGGTGTTCTAACAAACAGCTATGAGGGCATCAAAGAGAAGCAATACAAATGTGTGTGACACGCAGATCTGCGTGGTATCAATGCACCGAGGGAGGGATGTTTGAATAATAATGTTTGATAGAAAAATGAAAAGCATCATTCACATTAGAAGTGTAGCTCAATTTTCGTTTCTTTTCTTTATTTTGTAGGCTACACAGTATAACTATGTTTATTCCTGTTCCAGGTGTTGCAATCCTTGGGATTGAAATATTATGGCTCCAGGTTTTCCATCGTTATTTTGATCTTTCTGCAACTGCTTCCAGCATCAGATCTGAAGCGAATCGTCTTCTTGCCCGTGGCACAAACCAGCCACACCCGCAGCCATGCTAACGTAGCCCGACAGATGGCAGCACAAGGGCATGACGTATGGCTGGGCATCTCTGAAGCCATGAGACGGAGTGAGCAGGTGGATACTCGCGACATTAACATTGTGTCTTACGGAGAATACGTGAAAGACCTAGGGAATGTGATCATGGTGGAGTGTGGAGTCTACGACAACTTTTGGGCTGGTAAAGATCAGGATCTGAAAACTGTGTCCAGAATTGGGGAAGCAATGTCCCAAAACTCGATAGAATTAGTTAAAGACGCTGCTTTTATATCTGACATAAAGAGAATTCAACCCCATTTAATTGTTCTAGATTGGACCCCGTTTTGTCATAGCATGCTGGCTCTCCCGTACAAATTGAATATCCCATTTGCCTTTTACGGTTCTTATCATAATCCGGCTAATGCAAGAGTGCCCTTCACGGCGGCCTGCAATCCTTCACCCATATCAGAGTTGAAAGACAAACTTACATTTCTCGAACGTGTACAAAACTTTTTCGTTCTCTTTGCAATTATGACATATAACCCTTTCTGTGATCAGGATATCATCAGTATACTTGTTCCTGAGAAACCACCAATAGCTGTGAGAGACTTGTCAGTGTTGGCTGAAATATTTTTAGTAGAGACAGATCACATTTTAGATTATTCCAGGCCGATGTTGCCAAACACAAGACTGATAGGGGGAACGGCAGCCCGACCTGGCAAGCCGTTAACTGGGTCGTTTCTGGCACACTATAAGAAAGTTACTAACGGTTTTATAGTTGTCTCTTTCGGTACAGCTGTCGACAACATCCCTTCTGCCATCTCAGATAAGATGCTTGACGCTTTCGAACGCCTTGACCTCGGAGTGGTCTGGAAAGTGAACCTGTCGTCTGCACATCTCAACAATCGCGTCCTTACGTCAAGATGGATCCCTCAAAACGATCTCCTTGCTGACGTTAGAACAATGGCGTTCGTTTCGCACTGTGGTACGAATGGTTTATACGAGGCGTTATACAGTGGTGTTCCCATTCTGTGCCTACCGATGTTCGCCGATCAGATGCACAACGCAATCAAAGTGGAGAACAAAGGCTTCGGCGTCAAGGCCGACCTACGTCACATAACAGCCGAGGAATTGGCTCGGTTGATCTGGGAAGTAGCGAAAAATGACACCTATAGGAACAACATTGGAACTGCTTCAAAGATATTCCGTAAGCTGTATAAAGAGCCTCTCAAAGAGGCAGCATTTTGGCTAGAACACGTCATGGAATTTGGAGGGTCCTACATGAGATTTGCAGGCCAGGAAATGCCCCTGTATCAGTTTCTACTGTTAGATGTTCTGCTATTCTTATTTTCCATAAGCCTAATACTTACATGTATGTTGTATTGTATATGTCGACGATTGTCCTCTTGCCTGGTGAGATCGTTAAAAAACAAGACAAAGCAGGAGTAGTAACAAATAACTCTTACCCCCCTCCCCCCAAAAAAAATCAAAAGTGACAACGTAATCATTGTTTTGTGTTTGTTTTTGTTTTGTTTTATTTCAAGTGTTGGTGCACTATCATCGACGAGCTTACTGACACTGTGGGCGCCTATGTCCACTTTTGTGAAGAGGCAGTTTCCAGCACATGGAGAGAGAAATTCTTCCCCAATGACAAATCATGGAACACTAAAGACGTAACGGACTTCGAGAAAGAAAAGGAAAATGCGTTCAGCGATAAAAATACTGAGAAAATAATGCTCTTGTTCATGCTAATAAAACGAACAATAATTGACTGTAAGAATGAGTTCCAAGAAAAAAACTTAATAGAGGAGGAATTCAACGGTAAGGACAATAAAAACCCGTAGAAGTGTCTTAGAAAATCACGGGCCACATCCCTGCAAAGGATTGACTGATTGTTACAAATGGTAAAGTGCTAGCAACGATCTCAATAGGTTCTATTGTCGTTCCGGTAGCGCAGATTTCGGCAGAGAATAACAACAATTTAGAGAGAGTTTGAGAGAAAGGTCGGGTGAGTGCACTTGTTTGAAATTCAGTGAAAATGAAGTTAGATCTAAATTTTAGAAATGTAAAAACTCGTAAATCTTCTGGCCCTTAAAAGAATTAAGAAATTTAGGGGAGAGAGCTAAGGGAATGTTCCAAACAGTTAATTTAATATTGTTTATCTACCTTTCATACGTCTTTACTTTCTTAAATTTAATTTAAGAAAAAAAAAGTTCCATTCTTTTGGAACACAGCAGAAGTTGTGCCTGTACCAAAGAACGTCTTGTATTCTGTCTCTAAACGACTTGTGACATGTTTTCCTTACATTTGTCACATTCAAAGGCTTTGAGAAAATAATCCTGTACAAATATCTTGGGAAAGTCTCATGAAGACCTGGTTCCTCTTCAATCTGCATGTTGAAGATACTGTGCTAGTTGTTTTTTGACACCATTTCAAAACACATTAAAAAACACTTGGTACTTATGCTAGAGCTTTGCTTGTTTAATTCCCATTGACCTTTAACCTTAACACTACCCAACCCCACGTGTTGACTTTTAAAAAGTTGTTTAATCTAAAAGTTTATGCACTTATCGCAGAACAGATATTAAAATTTCTCAATGCCAGGTCACTGTAGATAAAACTAAGTAAAATCCGTTAAATTCACAGGATGATTCATTCATCTCTGGGATTGTAGCCTATATATTACAAGGATTTAAGTTACTTAGAAGTAATGAATTCGTTTGTCAAATGTTGTCAGGATAACTGTCTGAAAGTAGGCCCACATGCGAGTTATATCAAAGAGGTAGTCATTTTTGTATTTCTGGCCAAAACACTTCAGCTTTAGAAATAAAAGACGAGACTGTTGAGGTCATCAAGGAAGGTATACAAATTAAGGATCATAAAAGACAACAACCCGACGTGGAACATGTTGACAGTATTATAAAAAGAAAAAGGCTGATATAAAAAGAGAAACGGCTGATCAGAGACTATACATGTATCTACATTTAATTTTATTTCCCTTGCCACATGTAACTCATGACAACTTGAAGGAGCAACAAACAAAAAAGTGTTGCGGCTTTTTTCTAATAATAATGCCATGTGCCTATAATTTTCTGGGAAAAAACCCCTACAGTTAGTATAAGCAATAAAATCTGAATATTTGAATTTGGTCTAGATTCTAGATCTAGTTAATTTGCTCTGTTAGAATTACAACGTTTTATCAAACATTTCTGGCCATTTTAAGTTACTCAGACCATGATGTAAAAAACCAAACTGTTCTATCTGATTTATCAAAATCGTAAGATTATTCTGAGTCTTTATCAAGATGTTCAAAGAATTTCATTCTGGAAAGCTCGATATGTTGTGAAACACGTTTTAAACGTTAAACATCTCAAAACCAGGTTCTGAGTTAAGATAACTTTTTATTTTGGGTAACGAATTGAGAAAAGTCCTTAGCCCCATACTTTTGCTCTCTCTTAGGTAACGTTATTATTTTGGACCAAACTGATCAAAGACGCCTTTGACTTTCTGAACTGGAGCAAGGTGTTTCGGCCTTATAGGCTTTGTCAGATTTAAGAGACAGTCAAGATTCGAGCCAACGAGTTCAACTAGACTTCATGTACAGCCATTGTATTACGTTACATATTTAAATGCGTTCACACACACACTCACACAGAGCGCCCCCCCC
>NW_004797447.1:1040208-1050697 GCF_000002075.1 Aplysia californica
GTTGGAGAAAGGCTTCACGGTAGGATCAGAGCTGAGAACCACACATGTGTACCCTACACTTTCTTTGACATCACATCTGCTTGTACTGCTCAAGTTGAAGGGAACTTTTTGAAGTTGAAGTCATGCGGTTACTACAAAATTTGTATGAGGTTGAACCACTTTAGAAATCGCAGAGCAGTTGTTTTTGAGGCTTCACACAACAAAAAAGGGACCTACATTAAACATTTAGGGCATAGCCACTCTACGCACAGTTCTTCCATGTTCAAAACTTTAAAAAAAACAACAACAACAAAACAACAATAACAACAACAACCTACGAGTAACACAGAGAACGGACAGGCGTCTGTGGTGTAACTGTTTGGCACTTCGCCGTCGCACGCAAAAGACGTGAGTTCGATTCCTGTGTGGGCAGTTCTCTTTTATTTTTAATTAAATATTTTCTTCTGTCTGCAAGGTACACTAAAGCCCTCTCAGCTCGTGTTGGCCTTGCCTTAGCAGATAGAATTGAAGCCACCTAAATAACCGAATATTGTGTTGATTGGGGAGTAAAACTTGTACAGTTTTAAATTTAAAGATTTAAAGAGAATGGAATTTGAAAAAAACACTCATAAGCAGTTCATGAATTTAAAAAAAATTATTGTGCTTATCAATCTAGCAATGCGTTAGGATTTCGTTTTCGATTTGAAGACAAGAAACGACAGTTGATGTAGTAGCTGTGGTGGATGAAGTAATTCGGTCTAAGAAACGTCAGCAATCTGAAAAGTGAGCCAACGTTTCTGATGACTCCACAAGACATTTCAAAGCAACACAAACGAACAAAGGAAAGCAAACAAAACTAACACCACTTTTGTTGATCATTGTAGGGAAACTTGATTTAAAAATCAAGGTGACGCAAAACGTACAATATCCCACCAATTCAAACAATTTTACAAATACGCCTTTACTTTGCTGGTCGCCGCTATGCAGCACTCTGGCATTAAAGCGTGGCTATCATGTTTCGCTCAAAAACAACACAGGTTAATGAGAAGCTATATTACAATCATCAGTATCATCATCATCATCATCATCATCATCATCATCATCATCATCATCATCATCATCATCATCATCATCAAGGACCAGATCTGAAACAGACATCGGTGATCATTATTCTCTGTTCATTTCTTCGCTCGGATGCTCTCAAAACCCATTGTTAATGTGTTTTTCCGTCACCCATATGTTTAGCTTTTTCAAGTAAGTTTCTCTGGTCTTCCACGGCCCCGTTTGCCTTCTATTTTCCCCAGTAAGAGCAAGATTTTCACAGTTTTTCCTTCGAGTTAGGTGTCTTTGAAACTATTTTTATCGATTCTTAATAAACGATCATATTGCCTGCACTTCACAAGAAGGGGACATTAATCATCAAATGCTAAATAGGTGTACCTGAACACTGAATTTTGGCCCAACTCGTTAATCGCCTCACAATAAACCACGTCAACTGAGTTTTTGAGAACGGTTGAGGGGACATCAAGCTCATATACAGCTCGATCTGAGGCTGGCCTCGTCACACGCAGTACATAGCTCGAATTGTTGTCCATCCGGGCTTCTGGAAGTATATCGTCTGCATAGATCATTATAGTGACGTTACTTCCTGTTGCAGCACACGTGACAAGTGCCGTCTCGTTATCGTGATCTTTCACTTTTACACTTGTCGTGTTCTCGTCGATGGCAGGATAACCGCCTACTAAAAGCGTCACATTGCGCTCAGACGTTTCGCCACGAATAGATCGGACTTGGCAAATGTACTCTCCAGCCGCGGAGGTGGGGACGTCTCCGATGTAATCTAGATACGCCATTGCCCAAAAGCCGTTAGGATCTATTTGCGATCTGAACCGGAAATCTCCAGGTCTTTTAGCCATTTTTAAGTCACGATCATAAATAGCTATGCTTTGAATGTCACCACCCTGAAAACTGCATGGTATGGAACATTTAGCTACAGACCAACGTTTGGCGTAGGGATTTGTATTGCATGCAACCTTCTCCAGGCTGGTGAACGAGAACGTACCATCTGGAAAAAGCGAACTTTGATTTTCCCCATTAACATAAATGGGAATTTGAGCGCTGACATATCGCAATAGCGTATCGCCAGAATTGTTGTAGTAGCTGCGCTCTAGATAAATTACGCCGCTATCGGAATCGGACGTCGGGTGTACAGTAAGGCGTAATCTGAACTCTCTCTCTTGTGTCTCGTTCCCTGCAGAAAGAGTGTCTTCTATATCGTTTATGCGATCATCAAGGAGAACTTCTTCGACTGTCAGCATACTACGGTTTCCACTTTTCGGCTCATGTATGCTCATACTGTATTCCCCTTCACCAACCCCAGACCCATAAATACGCCAGTACGATACTGACATGTTTTTCATTTCGCTGTCATATGCCCGAAGAGTGATGTAAAATTGTATAGACTCTGAACTCAAAATCTTTACTTCAAAGGATGTTTCTCCTGCTATAGTTGATCCTTCCAAAGTTGAGTAAAATTGTGGAATTCTTATGTTCTCATGCCAGGTCATGGGAATATTTGTTTTGTTTTTCAAATTTTTCCCACAGACATCAACAGAAGTAAGGACTGTAGTGGGCAAACTTTGTCCCACTTCCATGAACGCAAAACCCACGTGCTGCGTATCATAATCTTGCATTTCTCCACACCATTTGGTCTTGATTCGAAACCTCGCTTTCGAAATCTTAGGGACATTGCCACCTTTTCGGAGTTTCAGGAATTGAGGGTTGAGTTTCCCAAAGTCAAATTTTTCGATGAAAGGGCTTACATAGGCGTCAACATGATGTTTAACAGTGAAAATAATGACAACACGATCCGACCTAAATATAGTTTCCACAGACAAAGGAAGCACTGGGAGATTCGATGTGAACCAGCCTGGTATTTCTTTAAGCATCAGTCTTTCGTCTCGGTCGGTCTTCTCCATACTTAGAGGAGGTTTCGTTGTTTTTCTGAATGTTGGTGGCACAGAGAGGGAAGAGGCCTCACCCTGGAGATTGTCACAAAAAGCGTGAAAAGAACTGACCAGCTGACCAATATCGTCTCTTTTGGCCGAGCGCCTGCTCCTAGCATGTACAGCAGTGTCAGGGCGAAGAATGAGCAGTTGGTCGTTCAGTTCCCCGAGACTGCGCTGAAGACCCTCGAAATAGAATTCTGTGACCTGAAAGTTCAACAAATATAATAATTATGTAAACATTACTGTACAAGACTTTACAAGTGGTTGGAGAGCGATACTTTTAGGTTTTGCTTTTTTCCCCTTCTGTTAAACATTTCTGCCTGTGTATCCTCATTGTTTAAAAAAAAATAAATCTTATGGAGTTGGACGTGTTCTCTATAGCTACTCTTTACTCATGGTAAACTGTAATTACCAGGATTTTAAGGGCCAATTTCTTGCTTGCATTTTGTTTTAGAGTCGGAGATGAGAGAGAGTATTAAATGAAACCTTTTAGCTTTTAAGGAAACTTGTAACTACTTGGTAGCGCAAAAAAAAAAAATGGAGGCTTAAACATTTTGTGGTTGTTTAATACATAAGATCAACCATTTTCTTTTCCCTCGAAGAAATAAATATAAATACGACTAGAGCTCACTTCGAGGACTCATGGAATCATTAAGCTTGGGCCTCAGAATGGGGGAAGGGGTATCAACAACCATTTGTCTCAAACACCAGTCCCTTTCTGCTCCTCAGTTTAACACCCTCCTCCGCCCCCCCCTTATGTTCGGGGCGGGGGGGGGGGGGGGGGGGTGCTTGACAATTGATGCTATTATTTTGCACTTTTTCCAAATAGTCTCGTTTTCCCGCTTCTGCTTCAGCTGTGTCCAGATCACGACATACATTTCTCACTGCACATCACAGGACGTTTCGTCAAATCCCTGTTTATAGTGCGGTCAAAAATTCGTGATGCAAATTTTGCTCCAATATCTCTTTATTGGGTGAATCAATGTCACCCACATTTTGCACAACAAAAGTTTGTATCAATTTGCCTTAACTTAATCATATTATTTCCACAACAATTTAGGCTAGATTTTTATTTTTTTATTTTTTCATAACTTTAAACAAAATACTATAGATCTACTATCAGTCTCCGCAACGCGAAAAATGGGATAGTTCACAGCACTTCACGCTTCTCATACACATTACACGTAATATATGGCCTGCGTCACAGCTCACCAATGTCACTTTTTAGAGGGCGAAACTTGTTACAAGAAATTAATTTTATAGTGAACACTTTTTTTATCTACAGGTTCTCAAAATATGTGCACAATAAGCATAATGCCGCGGTTACTTTAAAAAAAACCCCAGCCAAATAAAAAAAACAACCCAACAAAACACGACAGACTGGCTATATTCAAAGCCTTGTGAAATATATGGATTCAAATGTAAAGTAATAAAGTTTTTTAAAATTATAATTTTGTGTAACAAAGAAGTATATGTCTAAAAGCCTATACTATACCAAACATAACGAATGTAATCTCTACATATCATATTTGTGAAAATCCGTCACTTTGACCGCCTAAAACTTCCGAATCACTCAACTTTTGAATTTGGCAAAATTAATGGTGGTTCAGAATCATTCAAAGGGTGCACAGTTTTATTGGGGAGCCTGGAGTCACTGTTGTTTAATTTTCAGTTTTTCATTAGTTTCTTTTGGATCCACAGAATTCTACACTTATAGAAGCGGAACTCCCTCTTCGCGATCGCCGATTCGCTGTGAGGAATTGAAACTAAAACATGGCGGCCAGTTGAGGGCACCTTTGGCTGCGCCGCACAGCGAGGCTTCGCGTTGCTATGCACGCTGATGCTAGTGGTAGGGCTTGGAAGACACCTTACATTAAGTTACATCAGTATTTTAAAACTTTCTTCGAAGAGGAAATATAGTGAAATAGTCTAGTACATTTTTACTGCCAACAATATGTCATAATTGGCAATGTTACAATGTTTTTGTATCTGTATTGTTGGTTTGTTGTTGTTTTTTTAATGATGGGATGGGATGGGATCTAGATCTAGATAGATCTAGATCTCTAGATCTACTAAAAGATCTAGATCTACTAAAGATCTTCACAATCACAATACACTTGATAATAACACTAATTATGAACATTAACTCTGTTGGAAAAGTATCTAGATATAGTCTTGATTAGTACTAGATCTAGATCTACGATTGGAGAATGTGTCGGTTGCACATAAAATACATAGGCCTATTGTACATGCTGCCAAAAACACAAAAATGCAGAAAAGGCCTCTAAATATTGTTTTACACATAAAAGCCAATAATGCAAAACAAAGTAAACAAGAGTGGAACTGGCATATGTTTCCTGAATATATGTTCAAAGTCATTTTCTGTGTGTTGGGAGTGTGATTTCTAATGCATGAATGAGAGGCTCATTCAGATGTGATAATGAAGAAACTTGTGTCTACAGTCACAACAGAAAGAGTTCCATGGCGAGTGATCACTGGTCAAGGATTTCAGAGCTGTGTGCATTTTGAGAAAAATGTATCCCCATACTCTGGATCACATGTCGAGGGGATGGGCTTGTCCCCCTGTAATCCCCGCACACAGTAAACAAACACATATTTTGGAACACGAACAAGAAAAAATAAGTGGTCTCTTGTTACGGATCAAATTGAAGTCCTGTTTCAATTCGATTAATTGATAAAAGTGCGTATCGCAATGCGTTGGCCACCCCTGCCCTATAGGCCTATATGCTATTTAATAAATACATTCGTCAGACCTGGAATCTTTAATGCCCGCACACAGTAAACAAACACACATTTTTAAACACGCAAGGCATCGGCTAACCCAGCACTATTACGCTATTTTATAAATACATTCGTCAGATCTGGAATCTTTAATCTTTAATTTTTAATCCCCGCACACAGTAAACAAACACACATTCATGAACACGTATAAAAAAATAAGTGGTCTCTTGTTACGGATCAAATTGAAGTCTTGTTACAATTCGATCAATTGATAAAAGTGCGTATCGCAATGCGTTGGCCACCCCTGCCCTATAGGCCTATATGCTATTTAATAAATACATTCGTCAGACCTGGAATCTTTAATGCCCGCACACAGTAAACAAACACACATTTTTAAACACGCAAGGCATCGGCTAACCCAGCACTATTACGCTATTTTATAAATACATTCGTCAGATCTGGAATCTTTAATCTTTAATTTTTAATCCCCGCACACAGTAAACAAACACACATTCATGAACACGTATAAAAAAATAAGTGGTCTCTTGTTACGGATCAAATTGAAGTCTTGTTACAATTCGATCAATTGATAATAGTGCGCATTGCAATGCATTGGCTAACTCAGCATTATACGCTATTTAATAATACATTCGTCAGATTTGGAATCTTAAATTATAATCATAATTATATGTGCCGCGCGTGGGAAGTAAAAGTGAAAGGAATTGAAAATGCTTTCAAAAACAAAAACATAATTAAAGTAGGACTACATGTGCTTATAAAGGCTCAAAAAGGTGTATGGATGCGGAAATTAATGTTTCGGATGAAAATAATACGCTATCTTCACTACTGTAGCATGCGGTCAAAAATTTGATACGCAACTTATTATCAAATATCTAGGCTACTGAACTATCAAACACCTAGATCTAGATTCTCCTACTTTTACACAATGACTTAGATCTATATCAATTCGTCTTAACCAATGAGTATTTTTTTCAAACATTTGTACACATCTATAGGTTCTATATTATTCTAGAAATTTCTTTAAAGAAAATTCTTTAATAAATACTAGCCCAATATATAAAAAAAAAATCCCAGTCAATGGTTTCTACAGATTTTTAAAAAGTTTATAGCTGGAGCTAAATCTCTTTTAAAAGCAAGTCCGTCCTTTTTTCTACTTCTGCTGGCGACATAAAGTTAATTATTGAACGCATGTTTTGAGAACATTAATAAGATCTAGTGAAAAAATATGTTCAGTGTAAAACAAATTTATTGTAATAAGTTTTACTACTAAAAAACTACGTAGGCCATATGCGTATGCAAAATGTGTGTTGGAAGCTAGAAGTGCTATGAATTTTTTTCAGTTCTGTAGATCTTATATATATCTATATAAACTCTGTATGTCTGCTTTTTCTGTTGTTGCACTCCAAAACACAACAATTTAAAACCTTAATTCCAATCTCTAGTTGCACAGTGAATTCTGTAACTCAAAATTACAAACTGGACAGTAAATGTTCCACTTTTCACTCGTTTGTAAAAGCCGCTCTTGCTTTAAAAGCTATAGGGTTACTTCCGAAAACGATAAATAGTGCCCTCACGACGCCATTGTTTTCGGTCTTCAATTCCTCACAGGTCACGTGGTACAGTTCCCGTTCTATAAGTGTAGAATTCTGTGTTTGGATCTAATCTTGGGAAAGTCCATCTTCTAAGACGCCAGTGTAAACAAGTGAGATTTCCGTTCGCTAGCCGTGCGCACCGATTCCATACCTTTGAAAGTCTCTAGAGTACAAACACGAAAGCGGAATAGAGAATCAATATATAAATTTATTATATTGATATATTTGGAAAATTGGAAACACATGTGTCCCTCTTTCCATAAAACTACGACAGCTGCAGAGTTGAAATTTGGCAAGTACCTGCAAAAAGATAGAAAAGATAGATAGGTCCTCATGCATGACGGAGCCTGATTTTTTATTTATTCATTTCCTGAATTTAGAAAAATATATCTGACAAAAGTTTCCGTGCTTCTTTCGCCTTTGTGATTATTCCACTGAGAAACGAAACAAATTTGCGTAGCTGTCCTTCTCAGCGGAAGTGCCGGAAGTGATATTTCGCGAGGCGCATTTTGCTTTGAGAGTATAGATCTAGACCTTCTAATTTTTTGCATCTCTCAAGATTTATTGCTTCATTCCAGAAGAGTGCTAATATAGTAGGCCAATTATTTTTAGTTGATGTTAATGTACCGAACATTCCTTTCACCGAAAGGGGGGCCAATTAGTATATTATATGTGTGTAATAATACATACTGGAATATTTGTAAAGGTGTACAAACAGTAAAAACATGTTTACACTCTGGCTACCGGTAACTTGATTTTAAGATTTAAATCTAATCCGTTTAACTACATGTATTTGCAAGAACGAAGTTAAAATGGGAAAAAAAAAACATATCGATCTACTTTTTATTTTTACAAAAACACTTTTTCACTTTTTCGGGAAAATGAGTACAGTATGTTGTCACAGTAAGTTACACTTTCCATTGAAGTAAATAGCGCCTAACATTTGAATGGCAAACAGTCAAGGCTAATTGTGCCGTCTTTACAGAAAATAACGAATTGGATGAATTTTTATCAAGTATCTTTGTGCTGGGATGTTATATTATCTTTCAGCCCGGGTTGGCCCTGGCAGGCAGGGTTGCAGGCCCGCCTCCTAAATGAAGGGGGAGAGGAGTGATTTGGGTAGGGAGTAAAGGGTGGGGTGGTGGCACATTGCCTTTTCCCATTCTCCTTGCATAGAGAGACCAGATTTTGGAACTGCAGGTATTTGTGCGTCACCGACCCTATCAATTAAGAAAGGTTTTTAAAAAAAAGATCAGAGATCTAATTGGTGACTTTGTTAACACGTTTAGTATTCTACCTTGGCTGGATAGCAAATAACAGTCACACAGCATATGGCTTGCATGGGGTTTGAGTCCACCATATTTGTGTCATAACAAGCGCCAGAACAATGTAAGCCTGCAAACTATGGGTGCATTCTTTTATAAAAGAGTTGCAAGGCTGTCCCTCAATGATCCCCAGGCTATTCATTGGGAGAAGAGTGGACCAAAAGTTATATTCTCTTAACTATTAGAGTACTAGTATAATAAACACGATGGTGATTTACTAGACTTTCCAAAATCATCACATTAATTAAAAAAAGAAAAAAGATAGAGGAAAACAATCCTACAGGTAAAAATAATAAGCCTTAATAATATTGAGCTTTAAAAAGGTAAATGTATAAAGCACAGACCTTCAGTAGATTAGATACTCTTTCTGTAGCCTCACGTTGTTTTGTTGTTTGTGCTGAACTCTGAGTTAACCAAGAACCCAGAAAAAGTAATTTTATTAACACAAGGAAACGTAGGAATCTGGAGACTGGCATTATTGTAGCCATTACGAGACGGTAAAAAACGTCTTTATTGTAAAGTCGAGAGTGCCTAGACGCAAGTCTGTGTGTTTCCTAAAGATACTAGATCTAAATGAAATACTTTTTCCATTTGGTTTTCTCGTATCCTCTTCGGTGCCCCCCTCCCCTCCCCTCCCCCCCCCTTTCTACACAAACAATACTGATACAGTCTTCTCGGCTTTCCAGGCCACTTACTCGTGTTACCGTTAGCCTACTTTTTGTATATTATAAGTAGCCTGTCAACCACATTAAGTAAACAGTGCGCTAATGAGTCTTTTGCAACCCTAATTAAGAGATGGTCAAAACATAAAGAGACGGAGAGAGAGAGAGAGAGAGAGAGAGAGAGACTGAGAGTGGAGAGAGTAAAAAAAGGGCTTCCAGCTTTACACGAAACCAGTGGCTCCTAGACAAAAATACTAATGAGTACATATAATGTGAAGTCCATGTTTGGACCACAATTATTCCATTTTAGTCTTCTGATTCTTCTGCGGGAGGTTGGCGGGTGCTTTGGTATGGTTTGCTCATTCTTTCCAATTAAACATCTGTTATCCTTATCTCTCCTCTTTGTTTTCATTACATATACTGGTAACCCCTCCAATATTCGGCACTTATACTTATACGAGTACATAACCTTTTTGGGTTGCAAGTGCCATCCATTTCTTACTAAAGCTATAGACTACCTTTTTCTGTCCTCTTAGTAGTACATGTATCAAGAACGAGGGAACTGAGAGACGTGGCATTCTCCATCCCATCTCGCCATCAAAAAGAGAAGGGTTACGTCACAGCTCACGAAAGACACGTTTTAGTTGCAACACTAGGGCCTAGTTACAAGAAATTAACTTTATAGTGAACACTGTTTTGCACTAAAACTAAAAGTTCTCAAAACATACGTTCAATAAAGAGAGATCTAATCTCGCGATTAGAAAAAAAAATGGTGGTAGGCTACTTGCTTTTAAAAGCGATAACGTCTCAGCTGTGAACCTTTACAATCAGAAGAAACCAACCACTTGGATCTTTTATTAGTACATATTTATAAAGGAATTGCTATAGAATATAGCTAAAAGGTCTTTCCAAAAATAGTGATCTGTTAAGAAAAATTGATACAAGTCACTGTGCAAAAAACTGGAGAGTTTCTGTTCCATAGTTGAGGAGATATTTAAGAATAAGTTGCGCCACGAAATTTTGACAGCATTATTTAAGTGTCTTGCAACTGGCAATTGTGCCACACAGTGCACAGCATTCAGCTCTTAATATATATACATAATACCTAAACACACACACACACACACACACACACACACACACACACACACACACACACA
>NW_004797447.1:1051587-1080065 GCF_000002075.1 Aplysia californica
TGTGTGTGTGTGTACATAATATATAGTATATTAGCCAAATTGTGCTAATTCAAAATAATTGCTTTCTGCTGTTAACCGTCACATTTACCATTTACGTAGTTACTTCGGTAGTAATGGGCTTCTGTACTGACCATTTATGATGTGTTAGGGAGAGTCAGCAACAATTTTCTCGCAAAATTGTGGAGAAACATTTCAGGCTTGTAGGGTTATCGCATAACATCCTTGTTATTTCTCGCTTTTCTTTTTCTTTTCCAGATTGTCCTGTTCCATCCCCACAATTTCTCCTCCCCCCTTTTTTCTAGTGCATTGTGGGTAAGGGAAAACAGATAAATTGACCAGTGCACATCGATAAAGGGAGGGAAGGGGAGTACGTAATGCAAAATGAATCTTCTCTCATATGGGCAATGAAGAAGTTGCTTTCTTAAAAATGTTCAAGATTATCAATGAGCTCATTGACCATACCTTTTTTTCAGGGACCTTTCGATTACACAGTGTTTGCAATCCACTTCCATTTGCGTTAATTCTTTATCAAAGTACATGCATTTGTGTTCAACAGTTTTGTTCTATATGGTACAAATGTCGCTGATTGCATTTGACAAGATAGCGCTGTGGTCTGATAAGTACAAAAATCACTGTATATAGAACGTGGCCTATTTATTATCAGTAGGCTCCTCCAGGAAGTTACTGACAAATAGAAGAGAATTTATTGGCAACCAGTGGTCCTCCTTCGTGCCAAACGTGACACTTCACATATTTGGCTACCAAATTGTTTAAAATATAGACAGCAAATTTGGTCCTGTTATGATATAGTGCAGCAGATGCGTTCAACGCCGTACGAACAAATCCGTTTCCAAGTCCACGCACACTGGTATCTGGTCCCATCCACTGGGTTTTGTGCCAGCTTCCTGTTTATTTCTCCTACCTTGCATACCTCACATTGATCCTTCCGACATACATTCAACAACAGGTTGCTCTTTTATAATATATGTATACATGTATCTTTCTAAAGTCGTTGGGACGATGTGTGACGTTTTCCGATTTCTTTGGTACACTCTATAACTCTATAAAGCCCCCGAGGCTTTGAAAGTGTTAGTCAAGAGTCAAGATTTATTTTGCCTGTCTTCTTTTCTGTCTCTATAGGAATGGAAAAGCAGTTTCGTCAAGTTTGTCGAAGAATTACTTATCACAAAATTGTTTTTCCTCTTCTGCTCCCTGGGAATTTGACAATCGTGGAGCTCTCATTGCCCAGTCATGTAAACAGTCTTTGCAACAGTCATCAGTCATGAATAACCACAGTGTGAGGGCTGTTGTATACAAACTCAATGTTTTGCATATTTGTAGAATGTAGATGTATTAGATTTGGTTCAAATTGAAGTGTAGAGCTGGAGAGTTGAAGTTGAAAGTTTGTTGAAGAGAGAATTTTCGGGGCGAATATGTTTATCAGTTGCGTTTTTTTTAAACGAGGGACAAATTAAGTATCATCTACCCCGCACTGATTAACTGATCTATGATTCAAGAATGCTAAACGACAGACACAGCAAGGGGCGCACGCTTCAAGAAACGCTAAAAGTAAAAGTCGAGATAAAAATATTTTCCAACAGTTGTACCAAATTATGTGAAATAAGCGCTGCTTAGCTGTCAATTATAGATTTTTTATTAAAGATTCTTTAGTCCGTAGCTTTTGCCACAATTAATCGACTTGGTCGAGTCAGTATTACCATAATATTCGTTGATGCCATCTTGCCCTTTCTCAACTACACTACCAAACCTAGAAATAGATTACGCAAACTGTCTTGACAAATTCTTTTGGCTATTGATAGGGTTCGATCTGAGTCAAAGTTAACAAAGGCAGTACTTTGTTTTGATGTTACCTCCAGTCTGTTTTGACAAAGTCGTGTGGGTCACTCGTCGCCTACGCCACTGAATCTGCTTTTTTTTATTTACTTGTTGCATACATTTTATTAATTTTTTTCTTTCTTTCTTTTTTTCTATATTTGCTTGTTTGTTTGTTTGTGTGTTTGTTTGTTAGTTTGCTTATCTGTTTATTTGTTTATTTATCTCTTTATTTCTTCAGTTATTATATTGTTAGATCCACTATACCAACCGGTGGCGACATGTATTAAGTAACTAGCATGCTGCGGTCTTTGAAACCACTCAAATAGGCTACTTTCGTTAACACATCATTCTCTAATATATATCAAATAATAATACGGTCTGTCCTCCTTTATGTCAATCATGGCCGCCGTGTTAGTGAGGCAAATAACACCATTTATGTACAATCATGGATCCCCATTTTCTGTTAAGTGTTTTATGAGTTTTGGAATGCTGTGGATAGCTAAAGCCGGACTATAAAGTTATCGTCACTACTGTATACAAGTTTCTAATTTTACAACCAGTGTTTCTAGGGTTGTTGGTTTTTTTTAAATTAAAGAGCCTGCTTTGGTTGTACTGTGTATACCGAATATACACATTCGACTACAGATTCCAGCGTGATAACTTTTAGGTTCGTTTTACTTCTGCTTCAGTTTGAGGGTAAAGGAGCACAGATTTGTTATCCACAAGAAAAGAACCTGTATTCGGATATCTCCCTTTCGCTAAGCAGCAACGGGTTACCGCTACAACGTCATCATGTCTTACAAAATAGCGTCCTCGATAAACCTACCATTCTCTGCGCTCCTCTTGTCAGTTTTGCTGCTGCCGTTGTCTTGTTCATCCACCCAACCGGTTCAACAACATGAGACTACAGAGAGAATATTGCATTTGCTGCAGGTACGACATTTTATTTTTTCCGTAAATATTGTTTACACATTTACACAAAGCTCCATTACACGAAGACCCCCTTTTGAAACAACTGTAGTGAATTATTTTAAGCTATTCCATTTAAACAAAACAATCATAGAAAATATAGCTCCTAAAAACAATGATTTATTATTTGTGACAAATCTCCCATCCATGTATAATGTCTTTGTAAAGATCAGACGTCTTAGACCTAACCTTCAGGGCTCAACCCAGTTTTAGTGGGATAGAACGTCTCAGCAGAAGACGGAGATACCATACTCAATTTCAAGAACGGAATTTGAAAATATGCTGTACCAGAAGTGATAATAGTGCTGATTTATGGATTGAGATTCAAATAGGCTTATACATGTATTGTAGAGGTAGTTTGCGTTATTATGGGGCAAATGCCAGTGTTGATTTAATGAGCTTACGACTGAAATTGTGAACGATTATTTTTAACCGTTGTCTTGTCATATACATTAATTGGGCAGTGCCTTTTACAATATTTTCATAATATAGTTATGGTAAATTTATTTTACTACCAAGTTATTGCTTTGTTTTATAAATGACGTTTTTATAACGAATACGTTTATTTTCTTTTAAACAAACAGTTCCATTCTTGCCTTCAATTAATATTGCAATTGTCGCTCTTCCTTTTAAATACATATAATTATATATTAAATTGTGCGTGTGTGTGTGTGTGTGTGTGTGTGTGTGTGTGTGTGTGTGTGTGTGTGTGTGTGTGTGTGTGTGTGTGTGTGTGTGTGTGTGTGTGTGTGTGTGTGTGTTAGTTACTGTCATTTTGTTATAATGGTTTTCCTTATCTTGCTGCCCAAGTTCCTTTACGTTGTTGCTTACTTTTCATAGAAAAATGACTCAGCCGACGTAGGCTTCTGCTGCCCTCTGGATATTTGTCCTACTCAAGTGACACTCGAGATTCAAACGAGGATTTGAGATGTCTACATGTGTATTCCGGTTCTAAAGCGGATGAATGTCTTCAATATTTTTCAGGCTTCGGAGATCCACTACAATGGTTTGAAGAGAAGTCTTGGCGATCTGAACGAAGAACTCCGAGTTCTGGACTCTGGCACCACAATGGGAATCTTGAACGCGAGATCTGCCAACAGTGACGATCTCGCTCAGCTTCTCAGCTCTTTCCACGCGTTTTGTGAGGATCTCCAGGGTCAGAACGCTACACCTAACGTGGCGCCAACAATAACAAATTCTTCTATTTCTACTGTACCTCCTGTCGGGGCCGGGAAGCCGACTGTTATGCCGTTGTCGGACTGGTTCCCACCCCCGCTCAACGTAATCCCCGTGACTGTGGAAATCACTTACCATTGGAATGAGGCTGTCGTCATATTTACTGTCATGCATTTCACCTCTGGCTACGTCACCCCTTCCCTGGAAAAGTTCGACACCGGAAAAGTCAGCATTAAAAAGCTGAGACTCAGACCGCATGAGAAAGTGCCCAAAACTTCGAAAGTGAAGTTCCGGGTCAAAACGGGGTGGTGCGAAGAAAAGCAGGACTATGATAGGCAGGAGACGAGCTTTACGTTCGCTGAGGCTCGAAAACGATTTCCGACTCAGATTGTGGTTTCTCTGGACATGTGTAAATTCCAAGACAACATCTTTTCGTACCATGGTACTTATGACATGGCGACAAACACCGTGTATGTGCGAGAAGATATCATAATTCCTCAATTTTACACCAGTATGAGGGATTTAGTTATTGTACCAGGCAAAAAACAAAGCGAATCGTTTGATTTAATGCTTACGACTTACGCGCCTTTACACTTCGGCGTTTCCATTCTTTACTACGACAACATAAAAGACACAGTTTCTCAATCGTTTTGGTCCATGTATGAATATGAAGAGGAGGAGGGTAAATACCAACTCGATATGCATGAGTCGGCAAGTAATAAAAAGACCAATTTGGAAATTGATGACATCTCATTCGATAGCCGCGAAAACAATACAGAAGATGCTCAACCTGCTAGGAACGAGACTGAACCACGTGAGATAAGATATCGCTTGACTGTAAACGTGACATCTGATTCAGACAACGGAATTATTTATCTTGCTCGAAGTGTTCGTAACGAGTCGCAGAAGACAGATATACGCTCTACGAACCTACACGTTCCCGTGTACATCAAAGGGCGAGGTGAAACGTTTCCATTCCCAGAGGGTACGTTTATGTTCACGGGTAGAAGTCATACTTTTTGTAACACAAATCCGTTGGCAGAGGACGAATCCGTGAACAGATGTTCAATACAGTGCAGCTTTTTAGGGGTAGACATTAAAGACATAAGCGTGTACAAAAACGACTCTTCTTGGCAATCCAAGAAAAGAAATTTCCGTCTAAGATCGGCGATAAGTCCCTCTCGAGAATGGGCGGCGGCTTACCTTGACTACACGGGTGATAACCCCACGGCGGCGAAAGGCGAGTACGTATGCGAGGTCACTTCTGTACACGGTAAGACAGCTCATCACACTGTCACACTTGTGGTGGGAGGGTCTCCGGCAATTGACGAAAACGCCACGAGAATAGAAGACTTTAAAAACGAAACTGCCCTCGTGACATGTGCTGCATCAGGAAGTAACCTCACGCTCGAAATCTATGTAGACGATGATTCAGCACAAACTCGGTTGGACAATAATTCAAGCTATACACTAGTTGTGAAAAAGCCGGCTCCACATCAACTGGTGTATGAGCTCTTCGTTCCAACTTCAATTCTCAGATGGCCCACGAATGTAATCCTGTGCAAAGTAAAAAACGAATTTGGAGAGCGTTCGGAATTTAAGTATACCCATACAGCTCTTGATGATTATTATGGATCGGATCGATAGTCTGGAACATTATAATACATATTGTGCAATATACAGCAGTCTAGACAGTTTAGTATAATTCTACTGCCAGAATAAACACCAATGTGTATTGCTGTTTCGAATACAATATTATAATTATTATACATGTTTATGTATCTATATTATATAACTCTGCAGGTTCTTTCGGTAAATTCCTGCATGTGGTCAAATGATGCATCTGATGTCATACTGTCACCCTTTTCTTGTTCTCTCCATGCCTGTTTTTCTGTTACTGTATGTTTTACTGTCTCTGTCTCTTCTCTCTCTCTCTTCCCTCTCTCTCTCTCTTCTCTCTCTCTCTCTCTCTCTCTCTCTCTCTCTCTCTCTCTCTCTCTCTCTCTCTCTTTCTCTCACTCACTCTCTCTCACTCACTCTCTCTCTCTCTCTCTCTCTCTCTCTCTCTCTCTCTCTCGCTCTCTCTCTCTCTCTCTCTCTCTCTCTTCTCCCCACGCCCCTTGCCCTGCAAATTCACTGTAACAAAAATGAAAAGTGCAACGTGCATGATGTATTATTGTTTAAAAAACAGACTTCTATCCTATGACTGGGAGATATTTTCCAACTACGTGTGCATGTATATGCCATGAAAATGTGTTTGGTCATAACCTATGTGTTTCCCTCCATTTTAAACTTATTCCAATAAATGCTTTGAGTTTCCTACAGTCATTTACGTCTTCTTTTCATTTCTTTTAAAAACGAAATACATGTAATCCTTTTCCCCGAAAAGACACTTCATGTACACTATGGGGGGACACTGTCTATAATTAGCGCCCAGTATCATAATTTGTAAGATTTGGTGAGCAATTACCAAAAAAGAAAAAAATATATACATCAGCTTAGATACTGGAAGTCTAAAAGCGGAAATCCACAGGCACGGAAACTGAAAGGCAGCGGAACGGTACAGATCGCTCAAAACAGAAATGTTATTTTCTGGACCCATTACACGTAGTAAGGAACGGCAACGGGACGGCACCGACAGTTCTGCGGTACCACAGAGGCACTTTTCGAATCGGACACAGGAGCGATTCTGCCGCTACCGCAGAGGAGCCGCAGAGAAAAATGTGGGCGTGGCGCCTAAATATTCACGCGAAAATGCCTCGTTGACAGATGACTTTGCGACTTTGGCAATGCCTCACCAGATCTTCCTCCATATGATGCAACACTAAAGCGAAATGTTCTCTCGTCAGGCAAAAGTATTGTTGGAACTTTTCCTTGTGGAGCTGAAGCTCTTTTTCAAGATAGTGGTAGTCTAAGTGTCTTGTGACTTTAGCTCTTTCAGCATTTCATGCACCAAAAATCGATGCTGTCTTCGTTTCCTTTTTACTCCTTCTCTTCTTAACCAGGAGCCAAATCATTTGCAGTGATCGCTTTTGTCTCACGAACCTGGACAGTTTTGACTGGGTAGGTGCCATGCTGCTAACGAAACAAAAGAAAAAAGGCGCAAACCTGCCGTGCCGTATCGTGTCTATGGATTCAAACATTGAAGCTGCCATTTGCGATACCACACATTTCACCCCGTGCCGTTCCGCTGCCGTTCAGTTTCCATGCCTATGGATTTCCTGCTGTACATTTCTGAATTTGTGTACGTCTGGGGCCATACTTCTCATCATTAATGTTCAGTTGAAATTATACCAGTTAGGAAGTGGCCCAAAACTGCGGAACTGCGTATGCCCTACCGATGCCATGGGCCTACTACCGTATTTCGGGAAAGACTCGCATGTCAGTTTAAGCCTACTTATAAATACAATGTAATTTTACACCTTCATCTCTACACTAGTTTCGATCCTTTCGGGGCGGATTGCTTCGACTGTACCGGACATGCCTAACCCAGACCGAAAGGGATTCAGCATTTCAGCAAACAGAAGGGGCTCTTGTGGCCAAGAGGTTAGGTGTTCACCCTTCATTCAATAGGTCCCGGGTTCGAATCCGGATATCAACAGAAATTTTTCTTCTCTGCGGTATCTTCTTTCTCCTCCATTCCTGCACTCAAG
The DNA here is from genome assembly GCF_000002075.1 of Aplysia californica. Classification (NCBI taxonomy): domain Eukaryota; kingdom Metazoa; phylum Mollusca; class Gastropoda; order Aplysiida; family Aplysiidae; genus Aplysia; species Aplysia californica. The sequence goes on from NW_004797447.1 coordinate 1,059,222, forward strand.
CAATGTTCCTTCGTCTGCTTTCGTTTCCACTTTCTACCCCACCCCTTCAACTCCTTTGCCCCTCCTCTGGGGTCCTGACTCTCTCTGCAGCCTTTCTACTGACTGCTCCTCCTTGACTCCTCCTTACTGCTGTCTTTCAGCCACACCCGTGTTCTTCTGGTAGGAACGATATACACCTAGCTATCCCGGACAAAGGGCAAAAAACCTCGGAGGTCCCGTGTGCAAGTTGCACACGTTAAAGATCCCTTGGTGGTCCAAAATCAATGAGAATAGGCTTCGGCCGCCACCCGGGCTATATTCAAAATTTCCTACCGACTGAAAATGTTTAATGTGTCCAGCGCGCTCATATCATTATATGACATTATGCAGTTGCGAGCGCCGTAAAACACTTACAAAAAAGGACAAACTGAGATACTTAATCACACTACTTCTGCACACAAGAATTGAACTCATGTCTACTGTGAACGAAGAGGAAGAACCTAACCGGCCATAACATCACAGATAACTTTCAGTATAACGCAACCTCTCCCATACAAATAATTAACAACTCCCAAGACGTGACTACACCGGTGCTGCTGAACTACCGTACTTAATTAAGACCGATTTCAAATTTACACATTACAAATACTTGTTTTGTTTTGTTGTTGTCTTTATTGGTGTTGTTGTTGTTGTTTTTGCTGCTGCTGCAGAGGTGTGGCTGAAAGACAGCAGTAAGCAGGAGCCATGGAGTAGCAGTGGAAATGCTGCAGAAAGAGTCAGGAGCTCAGAGGAGGGGGCAGGGGATGTGAGCTGGTGGGGGCAGAAAGAGGAGACGAAAGCAGACGACAGAAAATTTGAACATTGCTACAGAACAGGAAAGAAGGTGAAAGGAAAACATTTTAAGAGGTTCGAACCGGGGACTTCCGTATAAGAGGCCAACACCTTAACCTCTAGGCCATGAGAGCCCCCTGAAATCAGTTTTAACTGATTGCTTACAATGATGCCTTTGGCAATGAATTATTGAGCACGGTAATTTTGTTTCCTTTTTTTAGTGCCCCCCCCCCCCATGGTTTTAACTATTGAAAAGGTAATAATGATTACAGTATCCTTTGTTTTTTAGAATGGGATAAAAAGTTTACAAACTGTATTAATGTGCAAAAATACTACTGTCTTAATTGTTAGCTTGTGTCGTTGGGTTCCTTAGCCTATTATAGAAGTAAAGCGTTATCTCACTCATTGCTCCTCCCCTTTCCCGGTGAAGTTTTTATTGCTTTCTTTCGTCTCTGAACAAAATCACCGCTCATATTCAGGCCGTAAAGCATCTCATCATTGTTTTGTAAACGCACCAACTAAATTTCGAAGAATGAAAGGCTGGCTCAACATTACACAAAGGCGACCGGACAGTCCCAGAGTACAGGCGCAAAATCTGTCTAGCAAATTCGCATGCACACCGATAGATGGTCAGGGAAACAAAAGTACCGATGTAATCACAGTTCGATGTGATCTCGTCTGATGCAGCCTTGTTGGCTCTACCTACCGAATCACGGCTCGCTGTAGTTCGATGTTCGGAGAAATCAGAGGCGTCGAAAAGTTCACACCTGGGTGTGATCTTTTCTTTGTAATTAAGGCCCCTGCGCCTGGGGCGAACATGGGACCACTCGTCGAGAAATTTAGAGGGGAGATGTGATCGTATGTATGTACGAGTGTGTATGATTCTTGAAGGTTTTTTTGCTCAGTAAAACAAGGTCTAAAACGCGGGAACTTCAGACTCCTGAGTGGGGTCTTATAGGTGTGACATTTCTGTAATAAAATTTGTTGTTTTAGGGGATTGTTTCTTTTCTTTGTTCTTTCTATAAACAACGGAATCTTAAGCGAACTGGGATCATAAACGATGAGATCTCAGGTGGAGACTACTATGATGAGATTAAACCGGGTACAGTACTATAAAGAAGACTCAAATTCTCTCCCCCCCCCCCACACACACTTTCCTCATCTTTCTTTAACAGAGAAATTATTCTCCGTTGTTGTTAAGTTAAGCAGGTACTGGATTTTTTTTTTTTAATTGAGCCTCAAGGACATCTATATTTTTTACATCAGTAATAGTAATGAGATACATGGGTTTTAAAACATAAAATAAGTCTACTGACTTTCCTAATCTCAAGGACCTCGGAATAAAACCCTCTTTCCTATCTAGATATCTAGATTTCAGTGATAAAGAGTCGGGCAGCGCACAGCGCAGGTTGACCATGGTTCCGCTGCGAGAGAGGGCTTCTGTCAGGCGTTCGTTGCCGCCAAGGGGTTTAGAACTAGATCTACTTTTAATCTCCTTGGTTGCCGCCCACAGAACAGTCTCCAAACAACCTCCTTGATGTTATCCCATCTATGTGAGCCCTGAGCGATGCAGATGGTCAGGGTGGTGGAGGGTGTGAAATCTCACGAGTGCCAGAGAAAGTGCCCGAATAGCGAGCCACCACGAACACGTTCCTGGGCAGCCTGAAGCCAGAGGTGTGAAATTAATTTAACCAATGCCTGCCGCCCTGATCGTACGGCCAGCCGAGAAAAGAGTTATTGGATCGTTGTTACATGGCAGTGAGGGGTGTCATTGGTTGACTGTGCTTGTTACACCGATGGGTGGGGCTAAGGGTGGAAGCAAAGGAGATGTTCAAACGTTTCTGTTTTTAATAGGTCAAACACTGGTCCTATAATGCAAGCACTGGTGGAAATTGGATAAGTAAGACTGACGCATGTATGTTATTATCAAACAGGATAACAGTTGAGAGGTGTGACGTTTTGACCACTGCTTGTCGACCAGATCCCACTAGCTGGGCCTTTGAAACCCCCCTCCATCTTCCCCCTCAATTCCCCTGTCTGAGACGGAAAATGTCCTAGACGGAATTTGTACTAGCTCCCTTGCGATTTCGTCTTACACAGGTTCGTTTGTTGTATCTTTGTGGATGCATGTGGCCCTAGTCAGTTTTTCATGATGGTGTGTAACATTATGTGGCAGAAGACCTTGCATGATTCTTTTATTTTTGTTGACGTGGCTGTCTTCAGTGGGAATTTTCTGTGTGTTCATCATATATTACTATCATTATGATCTCAAATCTCGGTGAATGCATGACCACTGACACGTGCCATGCTTTGTGATCTGGACTATCGAGGTCAGGCTCAAGGATCGCGAACCAGTCTCTCGGGTCCTGTGAGGTGTTGTCGGAAAGTTCTCCCACACTCCCATCATGTAGATCTAGCGTTTAGAGAAGATACGTTCCCCCGGCCGTCCTTACGCCTTACAATGTGTAAACTGTGCGTGGTTGTGGTGTCTGTCAGCTTGACAACTTTAGTGTCAAGGAAATCTTTCAATTTACTCAATGGACTCTCTCCTTGGCGATACTGCTAGATCCTAGCAATAAAACGAAAACAGCTGATGTAGAAGTACAGCGCGTAGGCCTGCTCTGATGTTGGGTCGGTGGCCTAGCTGGCCTACAATGAGAAAGATAGAGATAGTTGGTGGCCCATAATAAGGGGGCCACGTTATTAGTAAACTTATTGCTGCTATTTTTTTGCTACTGGCGCGCTCCTTATTTATAATTTAATTAATGATAGGCCTAGTGTACTGACTGGTTTTCTACCTCTTCGGTATAGTAGGTACTCTACCGAATAAGCCCCCCCCCCTTTTTACGCTTATATTAATTTTCAGGGTTTTGTTGCGCACCCGCTCTCCTTGCGCTCCTTTTCCCCTATTATAACACCCCCGTTTGTTATTTTCCAACTTGCCGCAACCGACGATGATGTGAAACATAATTATCTAGATTAGAATCTAGATCTAGATATCTGAATGAAACTTCTTTATTTTTTTAAAAATTGGAAAATGGCACCCCATTAGTACCGGTACAGGTGGGCTACCTCGTTTTTCAGATCATTTTAAAAACGTTTGTGTACAATGGCTTATATTTTATAATGAAACTGGTTTGTTCCTAAATATGGGAAAGGAAGTTGCACAGAATTCTACACTTCTAAAAGTGTAGAATTCTGTGGGAAGTTGCTACAGTCCCCTAACAAACTTCTTATGGGAAAAGCTGTCACCGTATCTTACTCAAATCTCTAAAATTTCATATGGGAAAAGCTGTCACAGTAACTGAAACTAAAATCGCAACAATTTCACGAACTCTTGTTTTTTTTTTTTTTTTAATTCACAGAAGGAGAAATAAAACGGATTTGTTCCTACCACTACTACATCTAGATCTATATCTAGTACAGGGATATGAGGTTGAATGTACCACCCCCCCCCCTTTTTATTCCACCCTCCCACCTCTGTTCATTGATTAAAATTTTGGACCACTTGTCCACCCCCCATATTATTTGATAGGCTACCTCTGTCTGACTGTCTGAGTTGGCTAGTCTGCTAATAGGCTATCTTTGGTTATTCCAAAGATGTACTATCATTGGTTATTCGTAGGCTTGGATTGAACTTTAACCCAAGACCGACAACTCTAATTTAGCACTCTTCGTTTTATTCGTCAATCTTGGCGTTAAACTTCTTGTGTCAACAACAACACAACAACAGTCAACAATTTCTTCAACTACAATGGAGGAGAGAGCATTCAAAAATACGTTGGAAGACTACAGAGGCTCCACTTTTCTTGGCGAAGACAAAAAGGCAAGAGGGAAGATGAAGAATACCGGACCACTCGTAGATTGGGAAGATTGAAGAATACCGGGCCACTCGTAGATATAATCTAGATATATAGATTCTAGATCTAGATCTAGATCTAGATCTAGATTTAGCTCTAGATTCTAGATCTATACTAGATCTATACATTATTGCGCGAGAATGTGGGGTGGGTGGGGCGGGTGGAGGAGGGTGAGGGGCTTGGGGTCACCCCCCTGACAAAATTTTATGAATGGATATCTACGGGTCCGAGATTCTCCATTGAGAGATAAAAACTGGGGAAAATCATGAATTCATAAGGTTGAGACATAGGCAAAGTCAGTCCGCTGGTCCGGTATTCTTCAATCTTACCCTAGAATCTAGATCTAGATCTCTAGATCTAGATCTAGATTTAGATCTACTCATGCACTGAATTTGAAGCGAAGAGCTTAAATCAACGTTTTATTCATACACTGGCCCATTCAATGTGCAACAAATTTTTTAATGCTTTCACTTTCAGTACACATTCATAATCTGAGGAAAAACACACCATATATTATAAAGGCAATCACTTTGGCTACTGATCATTAGTTGCTGTTGGAAGAAGGGTACATTTTTACTTTTAGACCCTGTAGGCTCTGGGTTTTTTTTCAGGGGTGAGGGGGGGGGGGAGCAGTCTTCAGAATGCACAACCAATATACCACAGATTAATTGTGAAACTGCAATAGATAGGAAGAAAAATCCAAATGTTGGGCTTCAATTTAGTACATTTCAACAGCTGACAAACAATGTCATGTAAATAGGGTTGAAAACTCTGAAAACCCGGTGATCATTACGCCTATAACTTGAAGAGATGACATGCTTGGCAGGTACATGTATGTATGTGGTTCCTGTGTGCTGTGCAATCTACTGCAGTAGACAAGCCATTTCCTAAAAGTTCTGAGTACTTTTTGTAGATTGCAGCAACTGGTATTTAATTTTCACTTGTTAGGTTCAATGTATGGAGCATTGCCTTATTTATGTATAAACTTTTTTTGGGGTAAAAATGAGTGTTCAAAAAGTGTAGGTAGCTGAGGTGTACAGGAAGTCCCTATCAGTTAAGGCAAGTGCAACAGTTTGAAACAATCAAGATCATAAAGGGTTTCGTAGTTTTTCCAAGCCCTAGTCTTGATAGAGGTTCTGAAATTGAAATGCAGCCAATTTTGTCATGCAAAATACTTGAGTCCAATGTTATATAGATCTAGACTAAGAAAATATTAAATTGGCCAGTTTCACAGATTTTGATATATATTTAGTTTTCTAAAAATAAATGTTGTATCTCCACAGTTGCAAAAGCAGTACCAGGAACAAGTTCTCACAGGTGTCAGGAAGCTGCAGGAAAATGTCTGTCAAAATGCTTCTGATGATGGTCGAGACTACTCAGTTTACACAGGAGCTGCAGGCAAATTTTGTTTCTGAAACGAATGTAAATTCTGGTGTGACTGCAGTTTATAGTATCTCAGTTCTAGTGGAAGGTGCCTGTTGGATGGTTGAAGAAGTTTGAACAACTTTTTGAATATTGGACATTGACAAACACTAGGAACTCGAAATCATAGATATAGCACATATATTTCATTTCCCTGAACCACTATATTTATTCTTCTTATTGGCAACATTTATTATTTTCAAACACCTGCCGTATGGATTTGTCAAACAGCTCAGCTCGAAAAACTGATCGGTCGAATTTTTCTTAATAAATTAATCATGAATTCAGATCGCCCAAAGAGCATGATGGAAAACAACACACTTATCATCATGAGAGTATCATGTTACATGAGCCCACCAGGTTCACCCCTGCCCAGTGATACACACACTGCTGGTGGTATTGAGATACATGCATCATTGCACATTAACTGTAGCTGCTGCACGCAAGGCACTAGAAATTTCTTGAATTTAGTCATGTGAGGGTGGGTAGTGGGTGGTTGAGTGTCCTCATGTGTTACTTAAGCTTCTGTGTGTGTACATGTGTGTGTGTAGTTTCTTGAACATGAAGGTATGGGTCAGGAAATGATTACACTGATTACACAAGAAGGGTAGGTGGCATGCGCTTATCAGATTTGTAAGGTTCATCAGCAACATTCTCTTCCTTTCTCTTGCTTTGCCACTAAACAAAACGTGTTCACTGTCCATCCCTCTATCCTTTTATCGATGCAGAGTCACACTTTTCATGATGGCAGAGAAGAGAAAACTTAATTGCCTAACAATAGAAACCAAAAGTCAGATTTTAGCAGAGGTTGACAAGAAGTCCTGTTCTATTACGGACATTTGTAAGAGATTTGTTTTTCCCAAATCAATGATTCCAGCAAGCATGTATGCCATGTTTCTTCTTCGGTCCCATTCTTCTGATAAAAAAAAGGCGAAATCACAAAGAAACTTTAGCTTCACTTCACATGCACATGCAGTCTAGGATGGTTGGACACGTTCAAAAAGAGACATGGCATGACTCAAAATGCTATGTGCAACAGTTACAGTTACAGGGATTTATTTCCAGACCTCTGTACTATCACAATTACTCTCTTCTTTTTCTTAATTATCTCTCTAATTTTTCGTTTCTAAGTCAGTTTACTTTACCTGAATTATGGATGCTACGAACACATTGGTCTATGCCCAACATGAATGGGTTATCTGTGCCCTACTGTAGGCCTATCATTATATTTTGATGTTTTCTACAGAGTTTCTTGAAACAAAAGATCAGTTCTAAGTGATACAATAAATCACTACAGCCTTGCAGGTATATATTTTGCCCAGTTGTAGTTGTAAAAAATTGTTAACTCAGATTCTTTGTTCTTTAAAAATAATTTGTTTTTTCTTCTAAAAGTCAGAATACTAATAAGGGCTGACTGTAGAAACCTGTGTAGTGTAATTTAATGTGTTTGAAAGTTTTTCCATTCCCTTTTCAAAATTTCCGACTCATGTCAGATCTGAAGGGTTCTCTGCTTACAGGGCAAGCTCTACTTTGCCTTCAACTGCACACCAAATTGCCAGGAGGAGATAAAGATGACCACTATCTACAGCAAGCCTTGACCTGGTTGAAACCGTGTCTCAAGAGGCTGAAGGGCTCAAAGCTGTCCTTTCTGTGTGGAGATGCTGGACCACTGGCTATAGCTGCCGTTGTGCATCACCTGCTGGGCAACAAGGAACGCAGCAAGACGTTCATTTCCAAGTATAAAAGGGAGTCTTGGGATATGGGATAGCAGAGAGAGACTATTATGTCTTTTATGTTTTTTGGCGCCAGGACATCAGGATTTTTTATTTTAATCAGAATGTGAATGTGAATGATTTTTGAGTCTAAAATTTATTGTTTAGTATGAGGTCCATCAAGGAGCTGGGAACCCCCATTCCATCTGAGGTTCTGACTTCTTGGACCCCAGTGTGGAAGTATTTATAAGTAAAACCATTATCTATGTTGAATTTTGATACAAAGCTCACATAACCGTTAATGGTATCTTTTACCTATGGTTCTGATATGTGTCCTATTGGGTATAAATATAAATACACAAAAGAAATTGAAACTTGGAAAAAGTTGAGTCAAGTTGTCATGAAATTCTGCTGTAGTAATCGGGGTAAATATGAAGTTTTTTATTTATTCAAGCTTATTTATATCGTTGCATTTTTATTAATCGAATTTGATTTTTATTGACAGTAATCTTTGGAACAAATTTTATTTTCTTCATATTTCCATAGGGTAGAAGATTTGTGCCGTGATGTGTGTGCAGACAGTGATATGCCAGACGAGATTTTGTATGGAAGATGTGGATATCTGTCAGCTCTGTTGTTCCTACAGCATTACCTCAGTCCTGATGCTGTAGACAGGGAACTCATTGTTAAGGTTGTGGAGGCAGTACTGAGCTCCGGAGAGACTCTGTCACGAAGACAGCGATGTTCTCATCCCCTTATGTATGAGTGGCACGATAAACCGTACTTGGGGGCTGCTCATGGCCTTGCTGGCATTTACTATATGTTGTTACAGGTACAGCTATGCCACACTTATGTCAAGTTCCCATTTTGTGTACCGATATGTGTAAGAAAGAAGTTGAAGTGTTGAAAAATTTAGTCTAGTTTGGCTCACAAAATGGAAGTGACATTAGCTACTTAAACATTTTAACATCATAAACATAATATTAACATGTTTCTCCTATCTCTAACAGATGTTATGGTTTACTTTTCGTTTGAAATGAAATCTCACAATTTTTCTGAGCACACTATTTTTTTTAAATCACCAGAGCAGACATATTTGATAAAGGAAGTAACTGGAAATTTTGTGCTGGCAGCCTCTGAAAGAGTGACATCCTCTCAAGCTTTCTTACATTAAAATTTGGATGCTGTTAATCTTATTTTTATTTCACTGTCACTGCTGTCACTACCTATCATATTGCTTTTCCTTGGCACTGTGACTGTTGTTAGGCTGAGATGCCTCTTCCATGCAAACAAGCAAAACACTAGAGCACCGTTCAGAAGTAAATCTAGAAAGAGCAGCTCCTTCTATACCATTGCTGCATCCATAGTGTGTTCTACATGTCCTTGCTGCAGATAGAGGAATTAAGCTATAGATGTGCTTTGAATAACACCGTAGTTGTACCACTAGTATCATCATTCTTTTCCTTGACTCTGTGTAGCCATAGAGAAAAATTTTTGTCATCCACACAAACCTCTATACGAAACTCACTTCGGCAACTTTTCAAGGACCTGTCTCCTTCAAAGCTGTTTTAGAAAGAGCAGCTTCTCCTTTAACATTGCTACATTTATGCAGTGTTACATTTGTTCCTACTGCAGGTGAAGGAGGCTGGTGTGCAGGAACGTGTCAGGCAGTTGGTTCATCCGTGTGTGGACTTTATGCTGTCTCTGAGATTTGCTTCTGGGAACTGCCCCTCCTCCCTGGGCAGTAGTGGAGGGGACAGACTTGTTCATTGGTGCCACGGGGCTCCTGGCTGGGTGCATCTTTTTGCCTTGGCTTACAAGGTTAGTGACAGTTCTTAAAAATTGATCTTGGATCTTACATTGTATTATGGCAACAAAAATGATTTACTCTTTATTCCCGTAAAAAAAATTTTTTAGCACTCAAGATGATCTCTTTGTATAATGTAACACGGGAGAGCTTTTAGATTTTATCATCGTTTAACAATCAAGTAGAAGTAGAGGTTTAGAACGTTGAGCTTTGACTGAAGGAGGCATGTTTTGTTTGTCATAAAATTCTGAATCAAGTGCAATATTTAGGTTGTGTGAGGGGAGACGCCCTCCGCCATGTGTATAGTCTCCGAGATCTTAAGAACATATTGGAGAGTGATGTATCCTTTTCAAACTTATTTCGCTTTAAATGTTTTATCAAGCAAAAATATATTGTGCAGTATGAGATTAACTGAATAAACAGTTTGGTGTTATTATAACGGAAAGTTGGATATTAGCACATCGAACATGCCATCTTATTTTTTGTATTAAGTCGTATTCTATAGTTTAAAATCTTGTTTATTTATATTACAATTCCCTTTACTATATAATTTTTGTTTTAATACCATGCTATGATATGCCATGAGATCAGTTGTGTTTGAATTTTGTAGCAAAAATTTTGATGTTAGTCTGTCAAAAGAAGGTTTAAAAAATGTTTGTCCAAAAGAGATATGTCTTGTTAAGGGATGAATAAACATTGTTACATATCATGATTTTTATCTCAGATATATAAAGACAAACGGTATCTTGAGGCAGCTCTGGACTGTGGTCGTGTGGTGTGGCAGAGAGGGCTCCTGTGCAAAGGCTATGGGCTGTGTCATGGAACTGCAGGAAATGCCTACACTTTTCTGACTCTCTTCAAATTGACTGGGGAGCAGAGATACCTTTACTATGCATACAAGGTAAGAAGCTGGTTTGGCAGAGAGGATTGACTGCAAAATTACTGCAATTCTTTCATACTTCAGTCAACACAGAAAAGGTTTTGTTGGAGTCAGACTTTTTATACTAGTCAGGCTTGTCAGGACCAGTCAGAACTGTGTACTGGATCTCAAGCTGAAGAGTGAGATCTGTGATAAAAAATCTTTCTTTTGTGGGAATAGAACTTTCATCTTTCGCATGTAACCAATATGCTTTTTACCTATTCATGTTAGGTTTTCTAACCTCACTGGCTGTTGCCCGATAAAACACTACTGAATCCTAGGATATTCTGTTGTTGAAGTCTCATCTTCGTGGGGTTGAAAATATTGAAACAATTTACCTTCTTGAACTTTCTGTAGCTTTGACTGTGTTTTACAGGTTATAAAATAATTTTCTGAAAATTATTGTAAAGGGGCCTTAATCCCTTCTTTTTTTTTTTAAATCAGATTTTTTTACGTTACATGACTGAAAAAACTTAATGTGACCAGATTTTTTAGCTCCCCTGATGGAAAGTAGTTCTTTGTCTCTTTTTGACCAAATCGTCCCCAAACTTCTTAGAACTCTGTGAGAAAGCAATACCACTAAATAGTTATTCTATCACGTCTAGGAGGATAATGTCTCTTCTTTGGGATACTCTTTGGAACTACAGGGCTACTAACACTAATGTGCTCTTGACACTCCTCTTACTTAATAGGTGTGCATGCCCTAAAACAGGCAGGACTGGGAGAAACCCCTTTCCGGCATCACCCCATGCCACTAAAAGGTTGTTGATTCCTTACTCCAACTCGCTCGTAAAAGAAAATGGAAATAGGCCTACACTAATAATAATAACATAATAGATTTTGTTTTAAAAAATAGTACAGAAGCCTTAGAACAATTAGACAATGGTCATGGCTTCACATTTTTTGAAAATGTCTGAATTTTTCACTAATATAAAGGGTTGATATGTTTTGTGGCTTAAAAAATTTTTTTTTTTTTTCTTAGTTTGCAGAATGGTGTTGTGACTATGGCAAACATGGATGCCGCACACCGGACAGGCCATTTTCAATGTTTGAAGGTTTGTTCACTTCTGTAAAATGCATGTTAGAGTTTTGTGAACATAAAACATACAGAAGTCTCCGCCTAAACGCTCGCCATACAAAGGCACGCTCCGCTCAAACCTACGCTTTCGTCATCTGACGGGGTTTTTTACTACATAATTAAGACGTGCAAACGCACGGTCACTCCCTTTAAATGCACGCTCCGATCCGCGGAACACTCCGACAGGTTAAGCTGAACAAAGGGAAATCTGCACAGCTTGCATAAGACAAGCCTAGACAGCATGATATTTGGTGAGACTGCCCCTCACACCGAACAAAGAGAGTGATGGACAGCTTTTTCGCACCCAACTTTCCACAGACAGTAAATAGGTCTAGGACTGGTCGGTGAAATGTTGGGGGGTTGGGTGACTGAAATGCTATTTGATTGGTCACTGGGTTTCTGACTGGTGTTTGGGTGACTGCATGTAATGTTTAGTTAGACCTAGGCCCATGATGCGAAACACGCGTGATTGCTCGTCCACGATTTACGGTTGGGGGTTGTCGTTTGGAAAGTCACGTGGCTGGGCCGTCGACTCTATGACTATCACCAACAGTTTCCTGTTACGCTATCTGTTACCGCCATTTTATGGTGCATATCAATACATTGAGCCTGTATTCCGCCTCCACCCCCACACACCCACCCACCCATTCAACGCCTTTGTATTCTTAATCGCAATCGGGGAATCCTTCACTAGACAGTCACGTGTCGTCACATTATCAGCCCAAAGTGGTCCCCACCCCAAAGGGAGGTCACTAGAATATCAAGGCAACGAGATGACTGCGTCTCTTCCTCCCTTTGCTAAGGTTCATGTTAACGCACGCTCCGTATAAACACACGCTGAGGAGCCCTCCCGAGCACCGTGCATTTAGACGGAGACTACTGTAGTATGGCTGTTATGGTCTATTGGATTGTAAATGTTTTACATCGTCATCAGTGCCATTTGGTCACTCAGAGAGTGGACTGCTTTCGCCTTGCCTATCAGGATCAACCCAGGCTGAATGGATACAACATCCCAGCGGAAAGACAGAGACACTCTATAAAAGAATTTAATCGTACGTGAATCAAAGTCACGTCTTCTGTATCCATTTAAAAGCAAAAAGCTTGACCATTGCACCACAGACACTGGCGTTCTGCGTCATTCTTTGTAAAAGGCATTATGCTGAATATAATCAGTGCATTTTGCAAACAATTCATTACTGAAGAGTTTGGGCTTTTTAAGCTATAAGAAAAATGTCTTTGTGCTGTATGTTAATGGAAAGATAAAAAGTGAACAAATGATAGGATTTGCTTTAGTAGCAAAATGTGGTGAAGCGTCTCGTAGTTGTACATATATTGTTATTGTAACTGCTTTAAAATACTGAGGCTTCTATCAACTATGAGTGTTAACATATTGCAGAGATAAACTTCACAAAAGTTGTAATGTGTTTTTCCATAGGTATGGCTGGCACAGTGTATTTCCTGGTAGATCTGCTGGATCCATACAAGTCTGCATTCCCTGCCTTTGATTTCATGTAAGGATGTTTCCTCCTTCAGATGTAATTTTCGTGTTCATCTGATCGAAGGGAGAAGGGATGTGTTCACCTGGAGGTGGAGTCTTTTTTTTGCACAATTAATCTCTTATGCTGTTGAGCTGGCTCTTTTAATTTGATATTGTTTACTTTAAATACACTTGCAATAAAGTATAACTGAAAAGCAAACTTTTTCTTGAGCATAATTTTTATTCATGTTAAATTTACACTTTTAAGTTTGTTGCTATTCAGAAAAAAAGAAATGTTTTTTCTTTTCTCTTCAAGGCACTCATTCTGCAAAAAAAATCAAACCAGCAAGTAGTCTACCTATATATAATTATAATATGTAAGTATTACATTTACATTTCAAAATTCATCGTATGTCATAACTACATACTGGCACATCTACACACAGGTTTAAGTCTGAATGATTTTGGTAAAGAGAAAAACGTTGACACAATAATTGTCATTTAGTGCATGGACAAAAAAACCCCCAAAACAAAACAAGGCAGCCTGACAGAAAGAAGAAAAGGAAAGAACAGAAGTATGACCTACCAGAAACATCTTCCAACCCCCACAGTTCGAGTGAACAGAACACATCAGTTACATACAGCTGAAAACATGGAATGATAGGACATGCTCTAGTTTTGAATCTGCCACATAAGACAGACTGGAGTAGGGGTGCTATTGGATCATGTCACTTATGTTATCATAAAGCACTCCACTTGTGTAGAGAGAAATAATTTATACATTTTACACCCCCATCAACTCCATTTTGATAATGTAGAAGGTGACCTGCTTCAATCCTTCCTGTCAGGGCCAACCAGGTAGACAGATGGAAATGCTCAATTCATTCACTTTCGCACAAGAGACCTGAAGTCATGTCTTCAGCATACAACATTATGCTATTGACTATGGAAACTAAAAGGGACGCTTCTAAAAAAAAACCCACAGGAAAATAAAAGACAAGAACTCGTATCACATTGTTGTATCTTTTGGACAATTGGCACATTTGTCCATCAGTGGCTTGGGTTAAGCAAAGCAGGTTTTGTTTTTATAAAAACCCATGATAACATCATGTCTTCACAGTTCATGTCTGAAATGTAAATTTCTTAGACTTTCTTTTCAAATTCAACATAATAAGGGCTCATTGACAAAATAGATTGTGTCCAATAAGATAAAAACTTGGAGGTTGCTAATTAATACTCGATTACCCATGAATATGCTGTTCAAGACAAAGCTGGATCATAACAGAACAAAATAATAGCTTACAGCATGCCTAGTGACATAATATCTCGGCAGTAATCATATACTGTGGAACTCTGATTCAACGAGGTCGCTAGGCCTGAGAAAGAAAGTCCAAGGCCAGTGACACCATGAAAATACACCACTTGCCATTGCATGCTCATCTGAAGGGCCTCTGAGAACAAGTTTGGCAGAGACAGTAGGCCTTATAATCAACCAAAGGTCGAGTAACAGATATACACTGACTATCCTTGTGTCACTAGACCTATACACTACAGTGTGTTGGCCTTTAGATGTGTGTGATAAAAATGGGCAAACAGGACACTGGTGATGCCTCTCCTCTGGCCACAATCAGCACACGTACACCCTTGTACTTGTGTATATATAATTTTTTTTGTGTCGCTATCTTGAAGTGTGCTAGACTTAATGATTTTCTTTGCTTGATGGTAGGTGATGAAGATTTAGACATAAAGCTTAAAATTCTTTTTGGTTTAGAAAAGGGGACATTGAAGACAATGAAGAAAAAATTGACGAATTTTTTTTTCTTCAGATCACCACTGTTTTTGGATTAAATGTGTTCACTATTTAAGTTTAGCCTCATGATCTATAGAGAAAAGAGAGGAAGATCTAAATATATTGGAGTTGGAGATAACCTATTTTGTCAAAAAGCTCTTCAAATACATACAGTACTATAATTACATTTCACTACTACATTCAGTGCGTATACTTTAAATATTTAGATCACAGTCAAAACCAATTTCATATATATAGTCGATGTTCAAAACTTGTGCAGGAATAACAACATTCATCAAAAAGGGAACAGCCATAACTTTATAACGATGAGATCACCCATTACACAACATCTGGTACACCAAAAACAAACCAGCCCTTTATAAGTACACTGAAGAAATAATTGTGAGGCATAATGGTGAAATCAGGCGCTCGTCAAAATTATAAACATTAAAATAAAAGAAACTGGCATTTTCCTGGCTGTTGGGCAATTTTTTTTATTTTCTTCTTTTGGCTCAACACTTTTTGTGCCCATTAAAAAAATTTACTTCTGTTTGGGTTTTATTGAAAAATATTCATTAAAGGCACAAAAACTGTAAATTTTCAGTTTCCAAGGACTCTCTCAAGCTATGAAAATTACCAAACTTTGGCGGCCATTTTCTTGTAAATTTTACCTCTGAAACCAGGCGACCCTCACCTCTTTCAATTGGAAATATCTTGACTTCTATTCAACATAGATTGATATTTTTTCACCAAAAGCAAGGCAAATGAGGAGGCTTTAACCCCATAAGCCCAAAAATTGATGAGCACCTGATTCCACCATGTCAATGTCTAGCCACAATTATAGATTACATTTTTGCAGCTGACATCCTTCCTTAAAAGTTGGATCTATGTGACAATTTATTATCGATTCAAAAATTTCTATTACAATTAATTACATTACAATTACAGGTTATTTCCAGTTTCAAGGGAAACATCCACTGAAAGATGTTATTCCCCTTCTACAGGCACAAAAAGTGCCAACACAACAACTAGAGTGTTCACTCTTTTACATTTTAGCTGGGTACCAAGCCCCATTAGGTTGAAGTGAGAAATTTGTGCAAAGCGTCTTTTCCAAAGAAAAATTGAACGCTCGTGGCCCCAATTTTACAGAGCACTGATCCATTTCTCTCATTCTGTGGAGGACAATTACACCTCTTGACATACATATATTCCTCTCTCTTTTCTTCTCTTAAAAACAAACTAGACATATACCTTACACTTGTGTAAATCTAGCATTCTGAACTAATGTGGGGTATGAAAATATAAGGTTTTTGTACATGGACGGAAATTTGACATATTTGTCTTCATGAATTGGGTAGCTAAAAGTACTTTTCTGGATTCCACTTGTAGGGTTTGACTTTTGCAGGCTTCCGAGGCTTCTCTGCCTTCTGCGAGGAGGGGATGGATGGCGGTTGCCAGGGGACTGGGTTGCAGAATGTGGGCTGGGGGTAGGCACTGCGGTCATGGTAACCTGAGGAAGGCAAGCAGATGTGAAACCTGTTAGTGGGAGTGTGGTGCTTAGGGTGGCTGTATGGAGGTACTTTTGGTGGGCATCTGCTGGAACATTCAGTCGTTCATGTACTTCGGGAGGGAGCCTGTGTGACCATCAATGATTTATTTATAGAGGCACCAGCTATCCATGTCCATGGCTGCTTTAGCCAGGGAGCCTGTGTATGGATACATTTTTTGACTAACAGTAATACAGTGGAGTCCACTTATAACGAGTCCGGAAAAAACGAGAAGTCTGCTATAAAGGCACTATTCTAAAACCCCGTTTTTTTCTCCTCTTTACCTTTGTAAACAAAATCCTGCTATAGCGCTATCAGACACACTTGCGAGTCGGTTATAACGGAATATTGCTGCTGGGGTGCACATGGCATAGGCCAATTATACATAATGCAAGACCTCGCCAGTTGAGAAACTTGTTGCTGATCTTGCGAAACAAAAAATAGGAGAGCCCTTGTGCGTCAACAATGAAGTTTATGAAGGCCGGAGCAACTGAGTAGGGAGAGTGTGGCATGCGCAGACAAGCAGAACGCATCGCGTGATAGGCCAGCGTAAGCCTAGTTTAGATTATCAAGGCCTGCCATGCCTCTCACTTCTCCGATGCGGGGATGGAGAGGTCATAGCAATGTGATGGATGGAGCGAATGTGTGACGTGCGCAAGCAGACAGAATGCACCACAGGGTGGGGTGGGGTGGGGGGAAAACACAGCGGGCGAGTTAGCCCAGAGCCCTTTCTATCTGATCGCCAACGTCGAGCTGTCAGTTCACATCGCTAGATCTAGCACTAGAGAAACAAACCTGATTCGATTTTTGATCAAGTAAGACCTACAGGTCATGTTGAAACAAATTTATCATCAGGGGAGATAGCAAAAGGAAAAACAAAACACCAAACTCATAGATTAGGCTTGCTTTACAGTTTCCCTTGAATTTATTACTGGATCCCTTATAGCGAGAATCCTGCTATAATGGACATTTTGCTTCGGTCCCCTCCCTCTCGTTATAACAGGATTCCACTGTAACTGTCTCTCAAGTCAGTCTGATTAACCCATTAGTGCATGAGGTCTTAAATTTTGGTCTTACTTTCACATAAGTTTCCTTTCTGGTTATATTGAAAGGTTCCGCAAGTCTTTTTTTTCTTTAAAACTTATAAACTTGCTATAACTATAAGTGACCGATTTAAATTTTGCCCAACTAGTTCACAGTTGGGCGCCATGCACGAATGGGTACGACAAGCTCTGAACACAGAAAGCGGACAAAAAAATGTAAACAGTAACAATATCTGGAACTTTAATGACTTTTATTATTTCTAAACATCAAATATAATAATTTGGTGTTACAAAATGAATGAAAAATAGATTTTAGAACCGGAAAATAGTCTAGAAAAATTCTGACATTTACTGGCGATGGTGCGTTTGAAAGCATTTCTCATGCAGAGGACAAGAGGGACAAGTGTCACATGCTTTCTTGGTATTGCCCTTAAAGACAATCTGCATCTTTTCTGAGTTGGTAGAAATATCAAACATTCCTGCATTCTTTTTTACTTTAGACCCAACCGTTCTTTCCATTTTGCCTGAAATAGGTTGCAAACGGGCGGCTTTTCCTGTATCTGCGTCAGGACCACACTTTGTTTTAAAATTCCAAGACAGTTCATTTGGCTGACTATGGCAGCTCAGGATCGTCTTTTGTGTATTTTTTTTTGTTTTGGTTAATCAAAAGAAGTTATTTTTATGGTCCTATGAACACAGTTTAGATAATTTAGAAGGCCGGTTTCATCTTGCCTGTGACGGCCAACCTAGGCTGAGGGATACACAATGTCCCAGCATAAACATCATGATACTCAATAAAAATTTTCTCAACACAGAAATCAAGCTCACATTCTTTTGTGTGCGACAGCAAAGCACCTAATAACTACACCACAGTCGCCTGTGTTGGTCCACTGTAAAGATTCCATGCATTGTGAGTTGATATAGTCATCAAGCTGTGGATGAAAAACGGCCACCACCCCTTTTTCATGTGGGTGTTGATCCTGTAATTGGCAATGTTCAGGTCCATACAATCAGTTCCTCCAATCCATTTTTTTGTATTGTATATATGTTATGGATATGAAAATTCACATCACCATCAAGAATTAACTTAAACAAGGACACAGGATCCTTATCGTTAACGTATTTCCGTTCTTTGGATTTATCTGAAGAATAATAGATTTTTGAGTTAGTATTTCTGCAGTTGTGATCACTATATTCCCCCATAGTGAAAGGGCACCATTGAAAGTGTGTAAGGTTGAAAAGCATAGAGCATTCAATTGTCTCAACATTTTCACCAGTTCTATCTTAGTTTGTATTTCCATTTTGGCTGTTTGAAGGCAGGATATAATATTTATTATGTCTGCAGGACTTAACAAATCGTTGTACTCAATTTGGTCTACATGTATCTCCTCATTTACTGTGTACAATCTTCAGACAGTAATAGGATAAACAATTGGTTAAATATTTTTAAAAGGAGTTGCAAAAACCCCACCACTTTGGTTTACTTACCTACAGTTTTATGAGTATAACATAGCATTAGAATTAGACCAATTTCATTTCTTCTGCAACCACAAAAGAACAATAGAGTAGGTACCAGAAATTTAAGCAATATCTATATTATATCAGCTATGCATAGCACAACTCTGTTTCAAGATTTGAAGAGTAGCTTTGACTTTTAAAAAGAGTCTCCAATTGATCACGACAAACTAATACACACACCTCCACCCCCCCCCCCTCTATCCACCCAAAATCATCTTTATCCATCAATGAAACATCATTAAAAAATGCATTTAAAAAAGAGAAAGTAAGGATCACAAGTGTAAATCAACATATCAGAACCTGATAAACAATCCGACTTGCAGGATGCCTCTATGTATACCATGTATATTGTTACTTGACATATAGAATTTTGACGTACCCATTCATGCATGGTGCCCAACTAATGGGGCGCAATACAACACCATGAAAAACGTGATTTTGAGTAAGGAAAAATAGCCTGGGAGGCGTAAAACTTAGTGAAGGGTAAGAAGAATTGTTTGAAGATGAAAAATGCAAAATGTGCAAAAGTGTACTTTTGTCTTGCTTTTCATTTGGAGGTTTTTTTAATGGCTCTCATTTGATGATGTCAATGCTATATATTGGATATCAAACAAAGGAAAATCCTTCTGACGAGTAAAAATGGTCTGCAGCAGAAAATTCAATTGTCCCTTCATCGTTAGGTAACAAAATATTTTGATTCATGCAGTTACTTGTCAAACTGGGGGCACTCAAACACCATGCCCAGTTGGGCGCTATGCATAAATGGGTTAAGAGTTTAGTTTGGTTTCAGTCAAGAGAAGAATATCAAAATGACAATAACCAGTTAGCATAGGAAAAAAGCAAGAGTAAAATGAGAGAGGGAAAGAAATGGAGCAGGACATACCAGTGGCACCCTCAGAATTAGCTCAGGCAATCGGAGAGGGGCGGGAAATTAGTCTCTTAAGTTAAATAAACCTGGCAGTGATGAAAAGGATTTTGAGCCCATCATGCAGCAAGTATTCACACCTCCACAGTCACCAAACTCAAATGGGCTAGCCCAGTAGACAACAGACTCATTATAAAAGGTCTTTTAAAAAAGGTCTATCTCAAAATGAAATGCAAATGTTGATTCAAAGACCAAAGAAACTCCAAGTGGTGTCTTGGAAGTAGAATACAAAATACATGTATGTGTACAAATCCTGTTTTCAAATCTCTGAAATCTTCGTCTACCTCATTGACATTGGTTGCACGATTAACCAACAAGTGGGATCTCTAACTATAAAGCCTATTTCTTGAAGGGTCGGTTGTTATGGAATGGGTTTGGCACCACCTATCAAAGCTACAATAAAAGGCTGATAGCTAGTGAAAACAAGCAAAGTGGAGTATGTTGTTGTAGTTGTTGTTATCGATCCAGCAACAGGCATGAGCTTTGGAAAACCCAAATAACCCAAGATAATAGCGTCATGCTGGGCATTAAAACTAAGGCCATCCGCACCTTAGTCCACGACAATGCCACCAATTGAGCTATCAACGATTCCTCTTTTTTTAAAACGATTCTGCAAAGCTGTTGGAGAGCATCCAAAAACGTTCACAAACAACGCATGTTCTGGTAAGATCTATGGGGGATTCAAAACCTACTCATCCGTACCCCAGAAGGTCGACAAAGAAGCTAATCGTGCGCCCAATCAGTATTCAGCTTGCTGAAATAGGCAGTAAAAGTATAGGAACAGTGGTAGGCCTATACCCTCACGCCCACCGCACGTAATTCGGTAACTTGTTCGATTTTTTTGCCTCTTTGTTTCTTTTTCTTTGCTTCATAAGCGCGTGCATGGCTGTGAGCGCACGCGTCCCCGTGAAAGTGTGTATGTGTATGCAGTGAGGAG
>NW_004797447.1:1081616-1083168 GCF_000002075.1 Aplysia californica
CCTCTCTCTCTCTCTCCGGGACCTATCCCCGAGTCAGTGCCGTCCCACCAAGCAAGACAGCACTGTCAACATTCCCCCCTGCTCGCCCCTAGCAACGGCCATGTCTACAACAGAAGGATAGGACAACAAGAGACCCGCCGGGTAAGTGGCTGGACATATCTGGACGTTTTTTTTCTTCACTGCTACACATTAACATACAGGTGAAGGTAGAGGTGTAGACAGGGCACCGGTGGTACTTACACTTTCAGGAGCCGGGAGGAGGATACACCTCGGGAAAAGAAGAAACCAAAAGCGAGGTAAGTGATGATAAAATGGAACCAATGTTACGCCTCTTTAATAAACAGTTAGGTCAGTTAAAAAAAACCCAAAAACACCACGGTCCCGAGTTGAAGTCCACCTTCGATTAGTCCAATAAGGCCTAGTTAAGAGAGCCGAGACACAAGAGGAACAAACTACCTTATAGCGCACTACATAAGATGTTATCCAGGAGTAAAAGTTCAGGACAAAGATGGCAAATAATCTACACCAGGGATAATCTTACCTTTTCTCATATAAAATGACAAGTTATGGGAAAGCAGTTGGAGTAAAGAAAAGCACATGGACACGATAACAGTTATTTAAAACAGGGAAATAGCAAGGTAGGTATATAGAAACACAAGAGGACAGACGAGATGTAGGACCTAGCACAGGTGCCCTCCAACCACTTGTTAGGGAAAATAACTTCTAACCAGAACCCCAAAAACAAAACAAAAACAAAAAACAAAAAACCCCAACAAAACAAAAACAACAACAAAAAAACAAACAAACATACAAACAAAAATTATTTTAATTTAACCAAAGAGACACGTTACGGCCATCTTAATCTAAAATCACAAAATGTCTTTCCCCCATACCATCATAACCTGGACAAAGTGGGAGAACGACAGCTTAAAACTTAAAGAATGGGAACCTCTCTGTAAATACCTACCCGGCGTGTGCGGGATACGTCCCAGAGAAAAGACAAAGATCAGACCTAAACAATTAAATAACTTTTTGTGGAATCTAAATCGAATTCCCAGGGGTGTCTCTGCTTATTGCCTGCGATCATGCATAATATAAACGTATCATTTCGGGGAATTGGATCTGCCATAACATGAATCGTCTTGAGCGAACTGGTAGATCTACATGAGCACATGCAACATCAATATTATATTGACAATTGGTGACAATCCCAACCCTGGTAGTTTCTCACATTTCAACACGGAGAGGACGTCCTATTGATAGGCCTTCAATGTGTGCAGCAAGGAAACGGCTCCGATATGAAGAGTTGGACAGGCAAAAGCTTACAATGAAAGATAAGGTGTACTTTATTGATTCTCGACTGCAATGAAATTAACAGGGCGCTTTCACCAGCTCCTGTGACATGAATAATATAAACAAGTAGCGTATATCAACACACTTACACAATAGCGCATTCACACGCACAAACGCCCGCGCGTGAACACAGAACATACACATTAACATATTCACACACACACACACACTCACACACACACACACACACACACACACA
>NW_004797447.1:1084017-1087952 GCF_000002075.1 Aplysia californica
CCCCCCCACAAAAAACAAAAAACAAACAGCAACAACAACCCTTTGACAAAGATTGAAACCACATAATAGGAGCAATCTGAGAGATCCAGTTGCAGAGATGCCCGTCCACATAATCATGGTCGTACAGTTGCAGAGAATTTACAGCACAAACCGAGTTGACTACTAGCTCGGATCTTACAGGTTTGGAGAAAACCCCTAACAGAAGTGAACTGCGTCAAAAAATAAAAATGGTGAAAAGGTATAGATAGCTTTAATACCCCCTATCAACTCAAGGACACAACGTCGGACCGAGCTGACGCTCGAGCCCCGAACCCGCAATCTCACGATTACGGGTCTGGTACCCTAACCACTGACTAGGCCACAGACACGTGTAGGCGTCCATGGGTCGTACAACAATAATAAATCAATGATCGCATTGAATCTGGACACTTAAGAACAGTTTGAAGGCAGAAACGAGGTGCAGATTAAAAAACCAGTAGGGTTAACAAAACGGTACCTGAAACATACAAACACGGACACACACAAACTGATTCGGGGAGTTATTTCTGACACTTATTTTGGCCGTTTTTAGTTACTAAGACCATGATGTCAGACACCAATAAATGTTCTATCTGTAATATCAAAATTGTGAGATTTTTCTGAGTCATTATCAAGACATTCAAAGAATTGCATTCGAAAAAGCTTGAGATGTTGTGAAACTCAAAATTGTTAACGCCAAAACTAGATATTGAGCAGATACAACTTGGTAAGCCTATGGTAGCGAACTGTCCACGCTACAACAAGTAACCAAGAACATTTCATTTTGTGAGGCATCGTGGTGAAATTTAGGCGCCCCTCAAAATAACGAAACCGGAGAAACATGCACTTTCCTGTAAGTTTGGCGATTTTGATGGATTTTTGTTTTCCTCAACCCCTTTTATGTGTATAATATATAAACACATTTTTGCGCGCTCATATGACCTTAGCAGTTGCGAGGGGCGTAAAACCTTATACTATACATACAAACACATTTATATGTGAATTTTACTGAAAAACGTTGGTAAAAGGCACAAAAAGTGTACATTTGCTGTTCCCAAAGACTCGCAAGCTTAAAAGTCACAGTTTGGCAGCTATTTTCTCGCTAATGTTACATTTGAAACCAGGCTATCCCCCACCTCTTTTATCAGTATGTATCTCGAGTTTTATTCAACATAGATAATATTTTCATCAAAACCAAGACAAATGAACACGCTTTAAGGAGAAACCAAACACTCCAGATGCTCAAAAATTGACGAGCGCCTTATTCCACTTCGTCGTGACAAATCCCCCCCCCCCCGCCCCCAGAGTCACCCCAGCACACCACCATGACAGACTCGGACATCATCCAGCAGCTGTCGGCCGGCGAGGCGGACAAGGCTCTGGAACTCATCCAGTTAGCTGACCAGGAGGAGCTGGGGAAGCTCACGGATGACCTAGGCCGGACAGTGGCACATCACGTGGTGCAGCATCTGATGGCCGGCTCACCGGACGCCGTGCCGACGCTGCTGAAAGCTCTCGTGGACAAGGGGTTCAACATTGCCCAACTCGACCAGGTGAGCGGGGAAGGAGCGTGAGGGGGGAGTGAGAGGGGGGGAGTGAGGGGAGAGAGGAGAGAAAGAAAGAGACAGAGAAGAGAAAGAGAGAGAGAGAGAGAGAGAGAGAGAGAGAGAGAAAGAAAGAGACAGAGAAGAGAGAGAGAGAGAAAGAGAGAGAGAGAGAGAGAGAGAGAGAAAGAGAGAGAGAGAGAGAGAGAGAGAGAGAGAGAGAGAGAGAGAGAGAGAGAAAGTGAATTAATTTGTCTCCCACCCCCTAAGCCTCGCATTATTCTCTATCAATACAAACAGATATTTTAAAAAACCCAACAGATTATTGTAATTAGATGGTAAAAATAGACCAGAATCCAAACACAACACTGACCGACCACACCATCCCCGCCATCTTTCTTTCCCCTTTATTGTTTTTCTTTCTTTCTCTCCAAAGGAGGGCAAAAGTGCAGCTGATGCCCTGGGTGAGAAGGCGAGAGAGGAGGGTATTCTGCTACCTCTCCTGAAGGCGGGAGAGGGGAGCGCCCTGGAAAAGCTTGTCCTGTCCGGGTGGCGGGTAAACCTGTCACTGTCGTCTGAGCTGATGGAATCTCTCCCAGAGGAGGCGAGGGACAAGGTGAAACAACTGGAGGAGCTCCAGGTAAGGAGTTTAAAGGAGGGGAGTCAGTTAATGCCCAGTGAAGGAGGTGGTGGTGGTGGGGGTTAGGAGTGAGTGGGTGGGGGTAGGATTGGGTGGGTGGCAGTGTGAGGGGTGGGTGGGGGTGATCAGAGCGAGAGGGTGAGGTGATCAGTGACTGGGGGTGAGGAATGGGTGGGGGTGAGGAGAGGGTGGGTGGCGGTGATCAGTGGGTGCGGGAGAGGAGTGGATGTGTGACGGAGTGAGTGAGGGGAGGGTGAAGGTGGGAGGTGTAGGAAGGGGCTTGATGGACTCGCTCTCGTGGGAGGCAACGGATACAGGAAAACAACCGGCACAACCCAAGATACGGAGAAATCGTTCATATATGGAGACAGAGACAGGGAGGGAGAGAAGGAATGAAAGAGAGAGGGAGTCAATGGGTTGGTGAGTGTGTCAGTAAGTGAGACAGGGTGGCGATAAGAGGGAAAGAGTTTAAAGAGAACATGTGAACATGTGAGAGGGTGAGAGGGAGGATGAGAGAGAGAGACAGACAGAGAGAGAGAGACAGACAGAGAGAGAGAGAGACAGAGAGAGAGAGAGACAGAGAGAGAGAGAGAGAGAGAGAGAGACAGAGAGGGGGGAGAGGGACGAGTGAGTGAGTGAGTGAGTGTATCGTGAGTATATTATAAGGAATGGACGGGAGAGTCAGTTTGTGAGGGGTGGGATGAAGAGAGAGAGAAGTAGACGTGGAAGGAGGATGCTTTTATTGAAATCACTCAGCTGAACGCCTCATCGTTGAAAGGACTCATTCATGTCTAACATTATTCATATTTTCGACAGATTTGTATCTGGCGTTTAATTTGTCTGGGCGATGGTATATTTGTGATTAATTAAAAGCGCTATAATATAATATCTATATTGCAGTCTCAAATTTGAAATGCACGTTGCCGAATATTCTTCATTACTTAAAAAGGTTCATAGTTAAATAAATACATACCACACTCAGGAACGAAAACAAATTTTTAAAAGTTGCCACTGTCATGAGCAGACACAGATCAGTGGCGTGCACAGTGCTGTGAGAGAAGGGCGGCTGGAGGATGTGAAGGAGCTTACGGCAAAGCTAACGTCCCTCGCCGAGGCTCTGGACCCCGGTCACCTGCCGCTGCTGCATGAGGCGGTCATCTTTGGTCAACCGGAGATCACAGCGCACATCCTAGAGACATTCCCCCTGACTATCAACGCCAAGGACCACGTACGTATGGCCTGTGTCTATCCGTTACTCAAAACTTCCGTTCGTTCGTTTATTTCTATTTGTTTACCACTGAGAAACGAGAAGAATGTCAACACAAAGATGGTTATTCAGTGAAGGGTTGGGGGAGAAAGATAGACAAAAAGGCAGAACAGAGCGAGCGAAAGAAAAGAAAGGAGTCTGTTTGTTTGTTCGTTTGTTTGAGTAAAGAGATGCACGTCGACACAATAATGCTCATTTAGTGCTGGGGAAAAAGTAAGACGGAGAGACAGAAATACCAGAGGGGTAATAAAGAAGCAGGACATACCAGTGGCGGCCTCCAACCATCCGCAAGGAGATTGTATTTTGTAGGAGTGTTCGGCTCTATTTATAATGACACAATAACGGATGGAAGATGAGTGAACGGCTTTTTAAAAAAACACACGCACACACACACACACACACACACACTCTCTCTCTCTCACACACACACACAATCTCTCTCTCTCTCTCTCTCTCTCTCTCTCTC
>NW_004797447.1:1088052-1090687 GCF_000002075.1 Aplysia californica
CTCTCTCTCTCTCTCTCTCTCTCCCTCTCTCTCTATCTCTCTCTCGTCTTTCTCTCTTTCCCATTTTAGTCACACTTCACACACCAACATACACACTCGTACAGAAACACATCCAGACACTCTGTAGATTGACCCCAACACAACCATTATTGCGGAGGTTTTTTTCTATACATCATGTATAATCTGACACTGTCCAAGACATCCACCTGCTCATGGCAACCACTTTTCACATCGGCAATGGATGGTCGTCTTGGACAATCTCGAAAGTATTCACAAATGCTCTCTCTCTCTCTCTCTCTCTCTCTCTCTCTCTCTCTCTCTCTCTCTCTCTCACACACACACACACACACACACACTCACACGTACAGAAGCATAACCCCATAACCGCCTGTGCTTCCCTCCCACAGCTGCAGAGAACGGCCTTGCACTACGCGGCAAGCTGCCCGGACGAGGGGCGGCTCTACCAGATACTGGCGTCTGCAGGGGCGGACGACACAGTCAAGGACGTGGTAAGGGCGCCATGTGCATGTTCTGATCCTATACATTTTTCTTGGTTTAGTTTTAGCAGACGTTTTACGGCACTAGCAACACAATTAGGTGATTAAGTTCCAAAGAGAATAACACACACACACACACACACACACACACACACACACACACACACACACACACACACACACACACACACAAAGACGAGGGATAAGGGCAATATAATATGTTTGATAGGAAGTAAGGAACAAACCACACCAGAGCACCCACCAACCATAAGCATAATTATTCTACGTCCAAATTGACACATTTGGAACCTTTGAGAAACGGGATGGAGCTACACTACATCAGGCGCCGGTTTCAGTTAGCAGCAATGATGCAGGTTAAACAATTTACAGGAAGGCCAACGACTATATCATCGTCATCGTCTTATTCCCAACACGATGTAAGCTTCGCGTGTCCCTATCTATAACTAGACGCATAATATCATTAACATTTCATTGTCATCATTACTTTATACACCTCCCACTTCTTCTTTTACTTCTTCTTTTCATAATTATTTTATCATTATGATATTGTTATGGCAGTAACTAGCAATTGCAAACATATAACTTTATCTTCATTATTATCATTATGATTATTCTATTATCATTATTATAGTTTTCATCACTACCATTGCTTTTATGTATATGATGATGATGATGATAATGACGACGGTGTTTCTGTCCGTGTCCCCAGCTAGGAAAGAGCCCGGCCGACTACCGCGCAGAGCCGACACAGCTCTCCCTCGTAGAGGTCAAGGACAAAGCTCTACGTCTGCTTGGTTCTCCGGAAAAGGCCGAGTCGAGGCCGCAGTCGTCTGCAGACAGAGCGGCCGAGGGGGAAAAGCCGATGGCGGCCATTGAGGAGGAGCCAGACGACAACGGGGCAGAAGCCGGGGGTCAAGGGGGTCAGGAGGCTGAGCAAGCAGCACAGCAGGAGCCTGAACCTCCTAAAAGTGAGCAGTAGAGACCTACCAAATGTAGTTGATGAACACGTTTAAGTTCAGTTTTTTGTTTCAGTTACAGCGGGATTTTTACGGCGCTGGCAACACAAGTAGATAATAGGGCCTATAAGTGCCGGTGATGAGAGTTTTACTAGATAGTAACACACAAAACTACAGAAACAAGAGAGATTGTATAAGGATAATATGTGAAGGGTGCTGACAAAAAGAGTTGCTTCTCGATTTTAACCCTTTGCAAATACATGTAGTCATGTAGGTACATTACGCTTATAAGTGAAGTTTTTACAATTTATAGGTATGCGATAATAAAAGGCATGTTATACTTTAAGAATATGGTATCAACTGAAAATCTACAAATTTGACCCTAGTGTCGAATTTTTGGCCAATATCTCCATTTGTGGATTGCGAGAAGTAACTCACTTTGACCGCTCGCCTCACATATAATAGATGTTTGGTACGAAAGAAGGAGCAAACCACACCAGAGCACCCGCCAAGCACATAGTGAGATCAGTTTAAGTAAAAGTTATCACAAGTGCATAAAATGTAAGAAAGATAAGATAGACAGAAATTAAAGAGAGTGGGGAAAAGTGATTTTTCATGTAACTAAAGTATTTTCCCCTTTACAACCACAAATAATCAAGTTACATCATTCAGTGTCTAAATTAGGCGAGACATGATATTTCGAACACCTTCTTTTTCTTCTCCTCCCATTTTCACAGTCTCTTTCCTCACACCATTTCGACCAAGACTTAAAAAAACAACAACTTCATACGTCATTTCCTTTGTTTCTAAATGTCGAAATCGCCTCGGTCGACAACATATCACACACTAACAGGTCCCCACCCCCTCTTCCCCCAGCTCCTCCCAAACCAGCCACGCCCCCTGGGCCTAAAGTTGTCAAGCCTGTGGATGTGTACGTGTCGCGTCAGCCACAGCGCCAAGCCCCGCCCCCTAGCACAGCTGAGGGGCTGTACATCGCTCAGCATCTGGGCACCGCCCTCACCCTGGCGCTGGCCGAGATAGCGGAAAAGCGGCCATGGGACCCCATCGAGTACCTGGCCAACTGGCTCTACAACTACCATGACAACACCGACTATGCCAGGAAGGTAAGATCTGCGGTTGGGTGAAGACATACCCCCCCCC
>NW_004797447.1:1091254-1092614 GCF_000002075.1 Aplysia californica
CAAAAGGCTACACATAATCAATCAAAGCGATAGTAAAGAACTATTAGAGCACATCAGAGCACCCACCAACCAACCAGCTAAAAGGAGTAAACTAATACTAATAATAAACTAACTATTAGCGCTCTCTGAACACCTGTGAAGGCTTAATAAAGACATGTGTTTCTAAAAAGATTTGCTTTGTATCAGATCGGACACATGCACGTTGGGACAACACATTTAGTCAACTAGTCCTGTCGAAAAGAGAACCTACATTTTCACATTTGATAAGGATAAAACCCAGCCAACATCACCCCAAAGCCCTGAGAAATCCGTGAAAGAAAAACCGTTTTAAAACAGGTGATTTTTAAAAACTCCCCCATCGACAAACATTTAGACAATTAGGGGGGGGGGGGAGGTGCTTCGGCACTGCCTTTCAATTCAGGGCCAAAAAAGGTCACTGGGATACACAGAAAGCTAGCTACTCAGAAAAAAACAACATCCCATAGACACTCGACAAAATGATGCCCCCCCCCAACATTGCACAAAGCCATCAGCACTGAGGCGTCCTTAACAAGAGTTGAGTAGTTTAATACAATTTTACGGCACTTGCAATACAATAAGGCCATGTACCGGTAAGTGCCAAAGAATTGAGGTGTTATAAGAGCAGGGTTACAAACACCAAAAAAACAACAACAAAAAAACGGAGGAGAGATAAGGACGATAGATGTTTTACAGGAAAGAAGGGGCAAACCACACCAGAACACCCACCAACCGACCAGCCAAAACGAGTAAACTAACAGCCTCCCCCACCCCTCCACCGTTGTTCTAGCGCCCGGGAGGCGGCCCTCGCCCAGAAGCCCCAGCTGCCCACGGTGACGGAGGACGAAGAGGCGGAGGCCGAGGCGGAGGACGATGACCCCGGGGTCAGGGACAGGGACGTCAACGGCATGACCGAGATGCACAAACTGGCCTCTCAACCAGGTAAACAGTAACAACTCTCTGGGTTGACAGACAACAAGCAAAACCGCCAATCCCCTTAAACCTCCCCCCAAAAAAACCCAAACAAAACAACAACCCTGCCAACTTCCCCCAAATACAACCAAAAACTTAACAAAATTAAACCAAAAAACATAAGCCAAGCCCAAAACAACGTCTGCCGATCGCAACAGACTGCTGTGCGTTCTTTTCGGTTACAGGTGAACAGCTCCTAGAACTGTACAGCCAGTAGTCAAAAAACAAACTTGGTACAATTTAGGTACATCTTTAAATTATCATAACCACCAATTCTATATAATATATCCATTTTTTATTGATGATCGTTACGATGCGCAGTACACCCCCCTCATCTCTCTCTCTCTCTCTCTTTCTCTCTCTCTCTCTC